>NW_016815484.1:1035889-1187241 GCF_001698545.2 Rhinopithecus bieti
CTCTATCACCCAGGCTGGAGTGCTGTGGCCGGATCTCAGCTCACTGCAAGCTCCGCCTCCCGGGTTCACGCCATTCTCCTGCCTCAGCCTCCCGGGTAGCTGGGACTACAGGCGCCGCCACCTCTCCCGGCTAGTTTTTTGTAGTTTTTTTTAGTAGAGACCGCGTTTCACCGTGTTAGCCAGGATGGTCTCTATCTCCTGACCTCGTGATCCGCCCGTCTCAGCCTCCTAAAGTACTAGGATTATAGGCCTGAGTCACTTCACCTGGCTGGCCTGCAGCTTTCTTTTGTGTGCCTACTCTGTTGTCTCCTCATTTATCACTGACATTGTGAACATTCTCTTTTCCTGCCTAAATTCTCTTTCTTCCTGGCAAATAGATTGATTCAATTCTCAAGCACCAGCAAAGACTGGGTTGTTGTAATGGTTGAAATGTATGCTGCCGCTAAAGAAAGTGCAGTGGAGTTAGCTTCAGCAGTAGCTGGAGTCACTTTTAATTGTAAATAATCTTGAGAAGATAAAGACGTCACCAAATGAACTCTCCATTTTGATGTAGATAATAGGCAATAATAACTATGTATATTCAAAATACATAAACATTACGTAGAAAGCTTTATAGACCTGATCCATACCCCATTCTGCTCACATTTTAAAGTAGTGACAATAGCTCTGTTATCAAGAAAAAACAAGACTCAATTGTTATCAAGAGCAACTATTTTCATGTAATTACAGTAGAAACTCTCTTGTCCAGTCCAATTTGGATTTGTTAGTTGATTGTAGAAGTTCAGGGGATGATTTTCACATAGATTTTATTATATATTTTTTCAGTTCAAAATAGCAATGGAAACTTTTTTAAAAAAATGAGAGCCCACCAATTGGAGTTCTTGGTAATTCTTCAAGCACAAACTGCAGCCCCAGTGCATGATCAAAGTGCAGAATGCTTCTAGATTTCCCCATCTTTTAGAGTCACGGCAATTGTGTTTCAGAATCACCTTTTGGAGTTATTCTAAAGCAATCACCTTACTTTTTACAGAAACTTTTTCTTGTTGTACTTGTATTTCATTCATTTACAAAATAAAAAGTCATGTGATCAAAACAGTGACCAGGACTATCACAATGGCGTCATGGTAACTGTGCACTCTACACACTACTCCACATTTGCGGGAAGGGTGGAACTGGGCTGGGGGATGATGCACCAGAGCCATACAGAGTGCATCCCCAGCCAGCCCAAGCTACCTTCAGGGTCAGTGTCATATGTTTGACAGAGGGAGTGGAGGCCATTGGTCTACTCAGGAAGTAGTAACTTAGTGTATTAGTACATTCTCACACTGCTATAAAGAACTGCCAGAGACTAAGTAATTTATAAAGAAAAGAGGTTTAATTGACTCACTGTTCTGCATGGCTGGGGAGGCCTCAGGAAACACAATCATGGCAGAAGGTGAAGCAAGCATCTGCTTCAAAAGGCAGCAGGAAAGAGAAGAGAAAGTGAAGGGGGAAGAGCCCCTTATAAAACCATCATATCTCTTGGGGACTCACTCATTATTACCAGAACAGCATGGGGCACTTGCCCCATGATCCAATCACCTCCCTCCCACAACTCGTGGGAATTACAGTTTGAGATGAGATTTGGGTGAGGACACACAGCCAAACCATATCACTTAGGTAGACTTTCTTTTGCTCACTATGATTTAGTTCCAATTGATGAAACTCTTTCCAGCGAATGACCAGAGTCATCGCTAAAGCCTGAATCTTCTGTAATGACACACATATGTAAAAATTAGAGTGATCAGTAAACTCAGCATTTTGAAAAAATAGTAAACATTTGTATAGCTTAACTATATGCCAGCTGCATTTCAAGCACTTAGAAACAAGAACACTTTTATTCCTCTTAACATCCTTTTGAAGTGGGTATTCCGCATGATCATCTTGCGGTGCTCAAATTTCTTGACTGAGCCAGAAAGAGGTTAAGCAACAGTCAGGGTTAGAACCAAGGCAGGCTGGGCTGGAGTCTTTTTTTGGCCGCTTCTCATTTCTGCTTTTCTAGGCTGAAGTTGCTCTACAGAAGGAGGGTTGGAGACATGACCCAAGTGAATACTCTGACACACAAATCTTTTACATCTTACAGTCCATTCCAATGAGCACACGTGATAGGTTCTCAGCAAAATGTATCAGGAGGTATCAGCCTAGGGGAAGTAAGAGGTGAGCACACCTTCCCAAGTTATCCAGCTCCTCAAGGAAAAAAATGCTTGACTTAGTGGCATGGTAGACTTCCTGCCAGGAATGAGGTTTTGTCAGGGCATGGAAAGCCCTAGGTAGTTTACCAAGCATATATCATCCTTAGCCTTGTCACCTTGAAACTCCAGCCAACTTACCTTTTGTAGATATATTGCCATTAGGAAGCTATATCTCTGGATTGAATATCTGAGTTTGGGATACTTTGCCATCAGCACCATCTTGCTACACTTTACACAGATTATAAAATAGTGAGTAGACATCACTCCCAAAAAGTGGTTTTGCACCTATGAGATGGTGACCAATGTGTGAATATACTCAGGCAGTCATGTCCAATCTAAACACACTGAGAGGAGATTGAACAAAGCAGGCCTGGTCAGAGCCTACCACAGGGCCCTGATAAAGTAAAGTACTTGACTGATATACTAAATGGTATTCATCAACTTCAGACAAGAGAGTCTATGAGGGCCATGATAGAAATACAGGAAACTGACAGATTATGATAACAATAGCTTTGTATTTGTATGGCACTTTGGTTTACAAAATTCTTATCTCCTGGGATCACTATTGCTGACAATGTGGTTAGTCCTAGGTAACAGATCTTGAACTCAGATAGATGTACTTTACAATCCTACCTCCTAGATTTGTGACCTTGGTCAGTTTCCACAATCTTTCTGAGCTTCAGTTTTTTTCTTTCATTTGTAAAACGGGGATAAATCATTTACCTTTGGGGGTTTTATGGTTTATGGCATATAATGCTACTAGGGTTTAAGGCATATATGTGCCTAGCACAGAGTCTATTTGGCAGTAGGTTCAATGCAGACCTCCTTTTTTTTCAGTTGCTTTTGAGATGAGGTCTCTCTCTGTTGCCCAACCTGGAGTGCAGTGGCACAATCTTGGCTCACTGCAACCTCTGCCTCCTGGACTCAAGCAGTCCTTCCACCTCTGCCTCCCGAGTAGCTGGGACCACAGGTGTGCACCACCATGCCTAGCTAATTTTTGTATTTTTTGTACAGATGGTGCTTTGCCATGTTGCTCAGGCTGGTCTCAAACTCCTGGCCTCAAGTGATCTGCCCACCTCGGCCTCCCAAAGTGCTGGGATTGCAGGTGTGAGCCAGTGCACCTGGCCAAGACAAGCATATTTCTATTTAATGACTGGTAAGGTAGAGGTACTGTCTAGTTGGAATGAACTCCCAACCAGTCAGAAAGAAATTGATCCATGTTCTAAACTGAGATGTGGAAATGAGTATCTTTTATGCCCTAAGCAGGGGCAATGACAAATCAATGTGATTTTGCTAATCACTCATTAATGTTTACATATCTGTGTATTCATTTAGCAATTGTTTATTTAAGTACCATATGCCAGGTATTGTGCTAACTTCTGGGAACATAGTGAGTGAGAAATACAATGATTTCTCTAAAACTCATTAACGCTTTGGAAAATTCCAAAGATACAATGATTCCTGTTGGAAACAGAAATTACTTAGTTTGTAATTTAACTATATTAGATCTAAATCATCTGATTAAAGATTACAGAACTAATTATAAAGCTGAAAGGTACATTATGAACTGCTTTTTCAGTGTAATTTCTTAATATAGATTTTTATTAATGTAGTTTTATATAAATGAAAATTCACTGCACAGGTTAGATGGTCTGCAGATTTTAAAAAACTGTTAAAGATAAAAGGGCTTAAATATGTGGTAAGGCTGTTTTATTGTATTATCCAATTTTCATGACATCTTCTAGCACTTTCAATATAATTAGTAAAATAACTGTAACTTTTGGGGTTATGAAAGAAAGATGGTCAGTTTCAAAACTGGAAAATGGAAAAAACATATTGCCAGGAAAGACAGGGTCTCCACTGTGATATGATCTATTATGCATATTATTATTAACCTTCTGATCACATAGATGGCCCTCCTTTCACAATTGTACTTTAACTAGAAAAACTAAATGATTTCATAAAACTTTATAATAGCCAAGAGTTTGACTGAATAGTTCACTTTTAAGGTTTGAGAGTGGAGTTTTGAGTTCCTCACGCTTTGGTTCATAAGCTGAGAAAATATAGGGCTCTTACCAATTATTGGAGAGAAGTGGTATTGTTCAGTTGCATAATGAAGCTTAGGACAGCCTAAATGCTAATTTTCTTGCAGTAAAATGCTCTCAGACTATAAGAAAGGAGAAGATTACAAATATTTGTTTTTTCTTTAACAAGTTACATATTTCAGTTGTCTAGACAATATTAAATTAACCAAATTGTTGAGCAACTGCTCCTCTGGCTCTGTAGACCAGATGTGTGTTGTTTCTTCAGTATTGGGGTGGTTTTGAGTGGTAGGGAAAGCACTGTATTATAAGGTAGAAGCCCCAAGTAGAAGCTACCCCACCTTTATGTTCTATAACTGCGTCTGTGATCACCACATGCTTTTATAAGGGTAACCTTAGAGAAACCCTTTGTGGCTCATCTCCTTATTAATCCCCCAATTCCTGCCCTTTTGGGGGAGTGGGAATAGGAAGGCTTCCTTTGGTGATATGAAGCAGAACGTCTTTAAACTCAGGTCTCATAGCAAACGAGTCTCCCTGACAAACCTCTTCTTCTATTCTTGCCTCTTTCTCTTATGATACCATCTTCCTTTCAGTTTGCTAAGCTTGTATCCTGGAGTCATCTTTAATTCCTTTCCTCTCGTTCTCTACCTGCTAATTCTTCTTCCTTGGCAATTACTCTTTCTTTTTCCCCACACACATTTCAGTTTCCGGGTCTTATTTCAGATTCTTTTTACTTGAAACCTGTAATAGACTCCTAACTAACTTACTTTCAGTCTTTCTGATTCCTACCCATCTGTATTAGTCAGGGTAAGGTACATCATACTGCAGCAACAAGCAGCCACAAACCTCAATGGCTTGGAACAAAGGTTACTTGTGGTTCATGCTACACTGCCATGGTAGATTATAACAGGCCAATCTCTGAAGCATCTTTACTCAGTGACCCAAGCTCCACTACTTAGAATTTTGTCAGTTTCTAATAGAGGAGGAAAGCGGACAGAAGGATCTCACACTGACAAATGTTCTGTCCAAGAAAGGACACACTAACTTCTACTCACAACCATTGGCCAGAACCAGTCACGTGGCAGAAACATGTAAACCTCTCATGGGCTTGGAACGTGTGGAGAAATGGATATCAGGTATCCTACAATAAAGGCCGGAGTTCTATATTGAAGACTAGGGATATACAAGGAAGGCCAGGGTCCTACATTCAAGACTAAGTTTCTCCAAAGAAGGCCAGGGTCCTCTAAGGAAGGCCACGGTAGTCTCCTCAAAGCACTCCATTACTTAAAGTCTTTTGGCAGTTCCCACTATCAAACAGCCCAGAATGCAAGGATCTCTAACATTTATTGAATAGCCAATATTTGTGAAGCACTTACTATGTCAGGCACTTTGCTAGGTTCTTTATATCCATTATCTTATCCCACAACAGTTATTCAGGTAGGCATTATTATCCACATTTGACAGATGAGCAAACTGAGCATTAAAGAGTGTCTTAGTTTGGGTTTTTCCAAAATCAGACCACAGAGATGAAGACTTGGGTGCCAGGAAGCCCACGGAGGGGTCAGGGTAGAGGGTCAGTAATGTGGTGAGTGAGTCACCACTGTGAGCAGTTCGGGCTCAGCACAGCTGCAAACCCTCTGAGAGCCTACAGAACAGAGCTCCACATGGTAGACCAAGGAGCTGGACGAGTTTTCCACCGATTCCTATCCCTCCTTGCTTGAGACTTGTTCTTGAGATGTTAACTCCCCAGCCAGTCCACCTGCCCTGCCACAAGCCAAGCACAGGCTGTCAGCCAGGATATACCCATAGGCAGAGGCGAGGAAGCTGTCAGTTTTCTGGAACTGTGCCGATAACCCGAGGGGATATGAGCACTGACAGCATCTGTTACAGAACAATGCAGTGGGCAAGATTTAAACCCAGTCTTGTTCCAAAACCCACTGTCTGTTCACACTGGCCTCTTACTACTTGCTACTACTAGAGATAGCTCTGTGCTCTAACCAAAATGTATTACTGACCTCTCTCCAAACCATCTTGTCCTTTTCCTTCTTAATCCCTTTGTTCGTGCCATTTCTTCTTCCACTTAAGAGTTCCCTTTGCCTCTGGCCTCCAATGCAAATTCTGTCTGTGCTCTGCCCAGCTCAGTTGCTTTCTCCATGAATGAAGCCCTCTTTGCCCTCTGAGATGCTGCCTCTCTCCTTTAAAACCCTACAGGGATCAGTTATGCTCCTGCCACACTCACTCTGTGGCGTCCCGCATAGCAGGGATACTATCACTTAGAGATCTTTTTCTGGATCTAGTCAGGATGTAGACTCCTTGGGGGCATGGACCGTATTTTATTAAGTTGCTTCAAATATTTGGTGGAATAAGTCAGGTAAATATGACTGTAAATGTGCACACACATATCCGTATGCATGTCCATTTCATTTTCAGCCCATGTTGGCTGACCTTCCCAGAGGTCACTCTGAAGTCTGGATTTGGGGAGGAGAAGGTTTTCTGTTTCTCTGCTTCCTGCACCACTACCAGCTTCTCTACTCACCCAACCTCTGGCATCTGTGTGGCCACTTGCAGTTTCCACTCTTGAGTAGGAACAGAAGAGGGAGCTGACTAATGAGGGCAGGGTGGTTTCCAGCAATTTGCAGCAGGTTCCTCTCCATGTGTCTCCACGTGTCATATCTGGAAATGTGTACCTGTCATTATTCCCATTAGAAATAGAATTGGAATGAAAATGGTTTGCTCATTCTGAGGACATGACAAAGAGAATGCAATTAACCTTAAGGAAAACTGCCCAGAAACCTGTACATGCTTAGCCATATGCCAAGGATTGCTAATGATTAGGAGGTGACAAAAACCTTTGGCTTTGTTTGGTTCAGGCCTAGAAAAAGGAAGCGACTCTTCAGGGCTGTCACCTGATATTCAGAGTTGCACTTTTCATGGTCTAAGAAAAATTGGCATGGACCGAAGAGGGAAATTCCACCTGGTTCTTCCTCACTTACATGTTTCTGAAGAATGACTTTTAGATTTCCATTGCACTGCAGAACTCTATGTCAAGAAGTAACAGCACAATCAATGGCCCTGGCCTCATCCATGGAGTCACTTTCTGGGTTTTGCAACCTGTGAAGTTTTCTAACATGGTAACCCCAACCCCTCCTTGTTAGTGTTGAACTTCAGTTTGAAATGTTGAGTCCAAGACAGGAACTTCTGGCCACAGATGGTGATTCACTAACCAAAGATAAGTGGCCCTTCTCATTCCCCCACCAAGATGTGTAGAAACAGAATATTCCTAATCAGACCCTTAACAATATCTTATCACATTACTTGCTTCAACAATTTCCTGCACAGCAAATTTATAAGTTAATTATGTAGTGGACAAAAAAAAAAAAAAGCGTTTTCTTTTACCTGTGTTAAACAAGTTGCCTTCTGATTTCATTGTCCACCCCTTTGTTCTTACATGGCTAAGAGTTTGTTTGAGGAATGACTTTGTTGCGTTTCATGTGTTTGTCACCGCTGCTTAAATTAAAAGTTTAAAAGGAAAACATTGAAAAAGTCAGCTGCCCAGTGGCGGTCTCTTGCAAGTACATGTAACCTAAAAGTTTGCTTTCATCTTCCAGGTTCTGAAATCATCCCATTTATTAATCACGTGTTCCCCAGTTTGCTGCTGAATGCTAACTGAACACCCAGGTCATTTAGTTGATATTATTCCTATATCAAAATTGCATGATTCCAGGTATACTAAAGGGATAGTACCCACCTATACACATATAGGCAGTTTAAGTATACTATGGAAAAGTATGTCTTCCTATCATGAAAATTTTGTATAAACAGGTGTAAGAAGATTTGTCAGGGCTGGGGGCTGGGTGGCATGTGTGATTAATCAAGGAGAACTTTCTGGAGGAGTTAAATTCTGTGCCAGTGTTGGAAGGAAAAGACATAATAGCATAAAGAGTCATATGAACAACTATAATTATTACACTAGATGAGGTAAGTCAGAGTTTCTATGGGGAACCATTAATCATCACAAAAAATGTCCTGCTCTGTCTATTCTCTTCACCATGGAACATAAAACAGAGTTATCCTGGTGAAAAGCAGCTTCACTGGAAATGTCTTTTCCTGTTTTCTGTTTGTTTGTTTTTAGGTTGCAGCTTTTATTTCTGCCATTGAGACTCTGACTCCATATGTTTTTCATTTCCACTTGGAGAAGTTTGAAATGCTATTGCCTGAGAACTTCTAGTCTAATAAGGCTTTTTATTTGTAACCTTTTAATTCATTGGTGCTTCAAACTATGAAGACCCTTGACTTTCTAATCTGTGCTGTATAGCAGTTGTTTTTGTATGAAAGAACATAGGATTTGAATCAGAAAACCTGGGTTCGAGTCCCAGTTCCTGTACCAGTTTCAGTTGTGTCATCAAGACAGAATCTTCAACCTTTCTGAACTTTGGTTTTCTTGTTTGTAAAATAAATTAAATAAGGATAACAATACTTGTTGCCCACAGAATTACAATGAGGATTAAATTTATTCATGCTCATTGTATAAATTTTAAGTGGCTTTAAAACAATGATCATTGCTATTATTGTACTGGCACAGTATGGAGACTTGGCTGCCAAGAATTCCTCCTTTAAGATCGTCTTCCATTCCTGAAATACTTCAATCGTAAACAGTTATCCACACACGCAAAAAGTGAAAACATATTTTTTCCTTAGCTGTTTACTAGTTCCCCGAAGTGTTTTCATATATGGTTCTTCAAGATACAAATGGTGGAGTTGCAGGTTTTATAGGGTTATATAAGACACTGCATTATATAAAAATTATGCAACAAATCAACATTACTCTTGAAAATTTTTATTATGATTATTCATATGGCATATGTGATTTGGTGTCTACACATATGACTTTCATGTTGGGAGCCATTTGTAGGAAAAATATTTCTCTTTAAACACCAAAATCTCACTCAGGGTTTGACTCTCACACTGGGAGATGCACATAGGAATTAAGATCTCTTAAGGAACAGTAAATTCAGGACTCCTGGCTCATACTCACTCCAGGTGCTCACTCATTAAGCACTCTTTATATTACTGTTTCTTTCTTTTTAAAATTACTCTATTAACCAGCTATTGCTTTATGGAAAACCACACCAAAACTCAATGATTTGTAACGGTTATCATTTATTTTCACTCCTGTTTCTGCAGATTGGCGGGGGTCAGGCTGACCTAGGCTGGGCTCAGCTAGGCAGTACTGTTTCAAGCTGCAGGTTCTCATGAGCTTGGACTCCTTGTTACAGGTTAAACTCAGGTCTATTCCACGTATGTCTATTCTAGGACCCAGGCCGAGGGGGCAGCAGTTTCTCACGGCAATGACAGAGGCTCAAGAGGGAAGCCCAAGTGTGCAAGAACACTTCAAGCATCATACCTGCTAACATCTCATTGGTCAAATCAAGTAATATCTTTAAACTTAAACACAAGGAGTGGGGATGTATATATACCTTGCTTACTATGAAGTGAAAGCAAATAATATGGCCATCCCCAGTGTGAAAGGGGCTGAGAAGTATGCTCCTTCCATATCGGGCAGGAGATTAAATACTTTTTATCAAAAATCTAACCTACTCCTATAGCCAAGTGCATATAGTTGAGTTTCTATAAGTAAATACACAGGTGTTGCATGATTTTATAGTATAAGCATAGAAGGTCCAGTACCCCTCTCCAATGCTGAAATGACATAGAAGATGATGGTCATAGGGTGATGCTCCCATACAGCATCATTTTCATTGTTAAAAAGAAAAAATGAGAAAGGCTATAGGTTTCACAGGTTTATCTTGGTTCTAGCTATAATTTTACCATTCATCTCCCCTTCCAGAAAGTATAATTTGAATCCAAATGATACTAATTAAGGGTTAACTAAAAATCTACCTTGATTTATTTTAAAAAGCAACTCATTATTTTATTTTATTTTATTTTTTATTTGTTTATTTGATTTTTTTTGAGACAGTGTTTTGCTCTTGTTGCCCAGGCTGGAGTGCAATGGCACACTCTCGGCTCACCGCAAGCTCTGCCTCCTGGGTTCAAGTGATTCTCCTGCCTCAGCCTCCTGAGTAGCTAGGATTACAGGCATACATGCCACCAGACCTGGCTAATTTTATATTTTTAGTAGAGACAGTATTTCTCCATGTTAGTCAGGCTGGTCTTGAACTCCTGACCTTAGGTGATCTGCCCACCTCGGCCTCCCAAAGTGCTGGGATTACAGGTGTGAGCCACTGCACCCTACTGCAACTCATTCTTAAACTTTGGTACTTTTGGTACAATTAGTAATAAGGTGCTTGCAATGAAGCTCACGCTGGTGGCAACACATCATGACTAAGAAGCACAGCTAGATTCTGCTAACCACTGGATCTGAATAGTTGACTATAATACAAAGTTTATTGAATATTGCAGTGACCAGGGCTTTTAATTCACTTTTATCAGTTTGATTTGGAAAGGAAAGCCTATTTGCAGTAGTAGCCAAGACAGAGAGAGGTTGTTCAAACAAATGGATGTTTATACATAATATATTTGAAAAAGTTTAAAAAAATATGGCTGGTGAATAAAGTTTAGATTGACAAACTGCTGAATAGGGAATTACCAAATAGAACACCCCTTTTCCTTGCTCCAGATGTAGGTTGAAAGAGTCTCATTATTTCATTGTTTCATTACATGGGAAAGTCTAGAATATAATTGATTAAAATAGAAATAATTTTAAAATTTAAACTAGAATGGATAGATAGATCTTGATGTGAAATTTACCACTTTATAACTTCCCCTATCCTCAAAATGTACCAAACAATAAAGTAAGGTTATGGTTATTAGGCAACTAGTAAAACCTGTCTTCCTTCCAAACTTGTAGTAGGAAAAAATGCTTGTGTAAAGCAGAATGTGTTTCATTTTTAAGCAGACCTCCTTTTTCAATTGATAGTGGGTTAAAAGACCTTAACTCTATATTGTGAAGGCAAATATCACAGTATAAGTAGTTACAATTTGCAATCCTGAAATGTGGAGGAGTACTTGTTATATAGTTAGGATTAGTGCTATTTAAATTGCAAAGCACAATCGGAGACAAGTCTCAAAATAATTGTTAAGGCACTTTGGTGGGTGGGTGGGGGACGGGTTGCCATATCTGTTGATTCCTAGTTACACCTAACCCTGCTGGCTAGGAAATGTTTTAGAAATGTTGTGTATGATCAACATGGGGATTTGGGGTGGGGGTGAGAAATGATGTATAGTGAAAAAAAAAAAAAGGAAAATAGGGTCCATAGAGTATTGATGGGTTCAAGTTAGGAAGAAGAGTGGTCTCCCTCCAGTCTCTTTGTGGGAGAAGCCAAGGCAGAAAGAAAGTTTTCTGACTTTTATTGCTGTCACTATTCTAAACCAAGCTAAAGAGTTGTTCTATAGCAGGTAAGCATTAATTTGATGATGATGATGGTGATGATGATAGAATCAACTTACTGAATATGCAGCCCCGTAAGTTGAATAGTCTGGATTCTCACAGAAGCCAGTTTGACTCTGAAGTCCATGCTCTTTCATCTAAATCCGGCTGCTTCACAGGATACTCAGCTGCCTGGCACTTAAAGAGAATGGCATTTTCTTTACAGTAGAATTCCAACTAATAAACATCAAAGGAGTGAGGGAAATAGAAAATCACCATTAGGCAAACACTGCAATAATAACTGAGGCAGGCAAGATCCACCAATGGATGCTAACATTAGTGGGCAAAAGTTTGACAGAAATAGAATAATTCATAATACCAAAGTAGTCTGCACCCAAATATATTTATTAATTACAAAAGAAAAATAGTAACTTGCCAGTGGAAAGAGTGGGCAGACATCACCTTATTCCAGTGACTAGGGTTAACATCACCAGTAATAAGACACATTGACACTGTATACCCCTTGATATAATTTACTGAGAAGGGCACAGCACTTCTGTGGTATTCTTGCTCAAAATGTATAACCTCAATCTAATTGTGAAAAAAAATTACAAAGCCAAATTGAGGGATATTCTACAAAACAACTGACCAGTACTCTTAAAAAGTGGGAAAGTTGGCCGGGCGCGGTGGGTCAAGCCTGTAATCCCAGCACTTTGGGAGGCCGAGACGGGCGGATCACGAGGTCAGAATATCGAGACCATCCTGGCTAACATGGTGAAACCCCGTCTCTACTAAAAAATACAAAAAACTAGCCGGGCGAGGTGGCGGGCGCCTGTAGTCCCAGCTACTCGGGAGGCTGAGGCAGGAGAATGGCGTAGACCCGGGAGGCGGAGCTTGCAGTGAGCTGAGATCCGGCCACTGCACTCCAGCCTGGGCGACAGAGCCAGACTCCGTCTCAAAAAAAAAAAAAAAAGAAAAGTGGGAAAGTCATAAAAGACAAGGTAAAATGTAGGAATTGTTACAGATCGGGGGAGATTAAGAAGCATAACAGCTAAATGTCATATGAGATCCTGATTGGATCCTGAAACAGAAAAAGGACATTAGTGGGAAACTGGCAAAATTTGTATGAATGTTAATTCTTTTGGATTTTTACCATTGTATTATGGTTATGTAAGAATTAACAGAGGCAGCTGGGTGAAGGATATAGAGGAACTCTATTACTATTTTTACAACTTTTCTGTAAGTATAAACTTATTTCAAAATAGAAAGTTTAAAAAATTAAAGATAATGGTGTAGTTAAATTAAGAGAGGTCAGGGATCTTATTGTATACTTAGAGAGTCACCTTTGTACCAAATAAAGGCCATTATTTTCCACTATTTACTTATCCAGAAACACAGATATTCCTAGAATTTTAAAAATATCTAATCTCTTGTCAATGAATTTCAAATCACACAATTTTGGTTTAGCATGAAACTGGCAGTTGGATATTTTATTCCTTTGGATTCTGCACTGTGGATTTTGGAATTTTTCTAAAGCCTAGGTTATGTAAAGATTAAATCACATCTGAAATGGAAAGGAAGCTTTTAAGAACGCTGTGTCCTAATCCAAACTTGCTTGACCCTGAGCCTGTCCTCTGCAGCAATTACCTGGTCTTTAAAGTCACACTTCTCAGGCAAAAAGCTAGCAAGAGTCATTCATTAGTAAGTGTTATTAGCGCCAAAGGATCACGCTTATTGTGCCTGGGCTCACTATCCAAATAACAGCAGTAGGAGGTGTACCAGTAATTTCTCGGCTCTGAAAACCTCTCACCAAAGATTCAGAGCTATTTCTGGGCACCCCCGGGTCCTAAATCATTTTGTAAAGAGACGTGGCCAAGGAGGAGACAGCTTGCAGCTGGGATCCTTTACTGTCCTAAGGACAATGTTGCTTGAGCGCATTTCAGTCAGGATCCAGTGTCCTTGAGCCAAAATCCACACATCACATAGAGAACACCCTGGGAAGAGCGGCTTGGAGAAAACTGAAGACTTTAAGGGCTTGTGAAGACTCGGAAAACATCTCTAAGCTTGACAATGTAGGTAAGAGGGGATCTGTTGTCTGCTTAGAGAAGGAGGGAAATGGTTTTCCGACATGCTAAGGCTGGGAACATTTACTAGCACTGAGTCTCTCTTTGACATTTTCTTCTTTCCCGCCTGTACAGCGATTGGCGTTGTTAAAGGCTTTGGCTTTAATAGACTATCATACCTGCTGAATTTGAGCAATGCAGGAGTCATCATTAGAGGTAATTTTTTAGATACTGTCTTCCAGGGCTCTCTGATTAGGAAAGATGTAAAACATCTCAGCTCTTTGTACCTTCTCTGGTGCTCCCTAGGAGCATGTTGCTGTACAAATAGCTCCCTCCCGCAGTCCTATCAAGCTTACACTTCTACAAGCCCCAATTCGCTGCATCATCTCTGGGCCTTTAAATCGTTTGTAGAAACTCCTGTGTTGGGGTTTTGAGATGGTATTAAATACTCTATTATACAGCCCTATCTGAATGCCTGTGAACATCAAAGCAAAACCTCCCACTGAATCACCAAAATAAATATCAATACAACATGTAAATATTTTGACAAACATTAGCTAAGATTATTGAATGTTTATTATATATTAAGCATTGTTTTAAGTTTCTTATCTTTTTAATTTTTTTTCTTGAGACAAGGTCTCACTCTGTCACCCAGGCTGGAGTGCAGTGGTGTGATCACGGTTCACTGTAGTGTTAACCTCCTGGGCTCAGGTGATCCTCCCACCTCAGCCTCCTGGGTAGCTGGGACCATAGGCACACACCACCACGCCCAGCTAATTTTTGTATTTTGTGTAGAGACAGGGTTTTTACCACGTTGCCCAGGCTGGTCTCAAACTCCACCTGCCTCAGCCTCCCAAAGTGTCACATTTCTTACCTTATATTAGCTAACTTAATCCCAAACTGCACATCTTTAAAACAATATTGGATATGGGCACAGCGATTTCTTCCTAGTTGAGAAAGCTGAGGCACAGAAAGATAAGGAAATTACCCCTGGGAATTATAACTAGTGAGTGGTAGAGCAGGTTGTGAACCCAGGTTCTGTGGTCCAGAGACTTTGTTCTTGGTCACTACCATGTGCTGCCCCTCGGCTATGGCTTTTATTCTGCAACACACAAGAAAGAATGAGGACAGACAAGACTCTCCCTACTTAGATGCTCATTACTGTGGAAAAATACAACTTTTTTTTGCCTACTCATTCTCATTTACCTAAAAGTATCCATGTACTATGTGGCTTACATAAAGAAGCCACAGCCCAGTGAGAATTTAGAATTCAAGACACTGTGGCAAGACAGTGAGCCAAGGTGAGGCTTGGCTATGGCACGTGTCATTGTCTGGATATTTGTTCCCTCCAAATCTCGTGTTAAAATATAATCCCCAGTGTTGGAGGTGGGCCCTGGTGGGAGGTGTTTGGGTCACGGGGGCAGATCCCTCTTGAATGGCCTAGCACCATTGCCTTGGTGATGAGTGAGTTCTTGCTCTGAGATTGTTGGATCGTCTCTGGGCCTTTAAATCATTTGTAGAAACACCTGTGTTGGGGTTTTGAGATGGTATTACTCTATTATTTACCAGAGGTTATCTCACTCTGAGTTCATGCAAGATCTGGTTGCTTAAAAGAGTATAATGCCTCCCCCACTCTCTCTTGCTCCTGCCCTCACCAGATAATATGCTGGTTCTTCATTTGCCTTCTGCCATGATTGAAAGCTGCAAATTCTGATGGCCAGCCTCCCAGAAAGGTGTTAGGATTCACTTGACATGTATTTATGGAGCATCTATTATGTGCTGGGCAGCATTTTAGGTGTTTGGGATGCCTTAATGAACAAAAACAGACACTGTTTTCTGCTGTCATAGAACTTGTTCTTGAGTGGAAAAAATAAACAATCTGAAAATAAATACATAAATGTATATGGGTAGTGCTATAGAAAAGTAAGAAGTGTTGCCAAGTAAGGAGGATAAGGAATGCTAGGCAAAGAGAGAGAGGGGTTGCAGTTTTAAATGGAGTGTCAGATTGGCCTCACTGAGAATGTTAAAGAGTTACCAAGGAAGTGAGGTAGTCAGCAATATGAAGAACAGCCAGTGAGAAGTCCCAAGGTGGGGGTGTGGCTGTCCTGTTTTAGGAACATAAAGGCCTGGGTGGCTGCACCTCGGGGTCAGATCATGCATGGTCCCAAGGGGCATGTTTACACTAGTCAAATGAGGAGCCACTGCGGGTTTTGAGCAGAGGAATAACCCTGTTGTATTTTTCTTCTCTTCTCCTCCTCTCTTCTCTCTCTCTTTTTTTTTTTTTTTTTTTTAGATTTAGTCTCACTCTGTTCAGCCTGGGCTGGAGTGCAGTGACACGATCTCGGCTCACTGCAACCTCCGCCTTCTGGGTTCAAGTGCTTCTCCTGCCTCAGCCTCCTGAGTAGCTGGGACTACAGGCACGTGCCATCACGCCTGGCTAATTTTTGTACTTTTAGTAGAGACGAGGTTTCACCATGTTGACCAGGCTGGTCTCAAACTATTGATCTAAAGTGATCACCCATCTTGGCCTCCCAAAGTGCTGGGATTACAGGCGTGAGCCATGTCGGGCCGGCTGTATTTTTCTTTTTGAAGTAAAGCTCTGGCTGTTGTGTTGAGAATAAAAATAGAAACAGAGAAATCTGTTAGGAAGTAATTGCGGTAATCCAGGAGAAAGAAGATGGTGGCTCAGTTCAGGTTCGTAGCAGCAGAGGTGGTGAGAAGTGATTAAATTGGGACAATATTTTGAAGATAAAACTAACAGAATTTCCTGACCCTGTGGATGAGTTATGAGTAAAAGAGGAAGGAGCAGAGAATGATGCTGAGATTTTTAGCCTGAGCAACTAGAAGGAAGGACTTTATGTCAAGTCAGATGAGAGAGACCGCGTGAAGCAGATTTGATGGTGGTTGGGAGATCAGGAGTTCTGTTTTGGAGGTGTTGTTACATGTGAGATGCTTGTTAGAAATCCATGTGTTGGGAGGGCTGTTGAATGTACAAGTCTGGAGTTCGGAGGGGAAACTGTGGTCAGAATGATGGTACTGAAAGCCAAGTGTGTTGAGGTCACCAGGTGCTAAAACATTAAGAAGCCAGAGAGATAAGGAAGAACTCACAAGAGATTCTCAGGGGAAATGAGGTAAAACCAGGAGGAAACCAGGAACCCAAATGAAGACTGTCAGGAGGAACAAGTGATCGACTTGCAAATGCTGTTGAGCATTCAAGTAGGGTGAGAACAGAGAACTGGCCATGGGGTTTAAGCAAAGGCAGAGGACACCAGTGCCTTTGAAGAAAGGTATTTTAGTGGCATAGTGAGGGTGAAAACTGACTGAGGGGAGTTTAAAGGAAAATGGGAGGGGAGGAATCAGAGACAGTGAGTATAGATGACTCTTGGTTGCTGGAAAGAGGATAAAAGAAATGGGTGGTAGTTGCTTGGAGAAACAGGGTCAGGAGAATTTTTTTAGATGGGAAAAATAATAGTAGGTTTAAGTGATGTATAGTTCAGGTTCTTTAAATAGCATTATGACATCTTTCTGTGCTAGGGTTAACACAGAAAACCCAAGAATTATGCTTGGGTCATGGAGCTTGAAATGGAGTAGGGTGGGAATGAGATAAAAATAATAATGGGAAGAAAAAGAGCTATGTTAAGGTTGAAACTTGTTACATTCTGAGAGTTTGGGAAGAGCTGGTTACCAGTCATGTCTAAATCAACCCAAGCCTTTGATGCCAGGCAAGTTTGTTGTCCAGTGCCTGGTATGCAGTTGGCACCAATCTCCAATATCTCCCTCCCCTGACAGCCTCAAAGGTCCTGCTTAATCTTGTAATAGGAGGAGATCAGGCCAGGCGCGGTGGATCACACCTGTAATCCCAGCACTTTAGGAGGCCAAGGTGGGTGGATCACTTGAGGTCAGGAGTTTGAGACCAGCCTGGCCACCATAGCAAAACCCCGTCTCTACTGAATACAAAATTAGCCGGGCATGGCGGCGGGCACCTGTAATCTCAGCTACTCAGGAGGCTGAGGCAGGAGATTCATTTGAACTCAGAGGGTGGAAATTGCAGTGAGCTGAGAGAGTGCCATTGCACTCCAGGCTGGGTGACAGAGTGAAAGTCCATCTCCAAAAAAAAAAAATCAGTCTCATTCACACGTATAGATTTTGTAACATAGACAGATTATTTAAAGTCAGAGTTCCTCGAGGATAATGATGACAAACACGGCATAGGCATGGGAATCAGACAAGCTTGCATTCACATTTCAGCTGGGCCATCCTCCTGCTCCGTGGCCTTGGGCAAGTCTCTGAGCCTCCATTTTCTTAACTGCATTATGGGGACAATAATAATGACTACCTCATAAAATCGTTATAAGAATTCAAAGATAGAATAAATGTAAATATAAATTTTGACATGAAACAAATAGTAAGTTAGCAAGAGAAGTGTCTCCTTTCTAAAATATAAATTAACTTTATCTCCATTTCTTGGGTTCATTTTCCCCCAACAGTTTAGAAGCACTTCTGCACACAGACTCTTGACATTTCAGACTGTTTCTTTAAGAGATTTATTTATAAGGTGTCTGAGAATCAAAAACGAGCACGTGGAAAACAAGCCTTTTCTCCCATGTTTAAGTAGCTGTAAAGTAGACCATATAGATTTTTCTAAAGCTTCGCTGATACCTGGCAAGAGACAAACCTTAGTTATCTCAGCTTCTGAGAATTTTTCCAAACAGGCCATAAGTGTCTGAGTGAGGATTTCATGAGAAACCTCTATCCTCACTACTCCTGGCTATCGTCATGCCCTAACAGCCCAGATTCAATAATGAGCTCATTCTGGATTCTTAGAATACCGGGGTTTAGCAGGTGTCTTTTAAATCAGTTTGTGCAGCTGCTTGTGAGGAAAGATTGGGAAGGGTTGCCATTCCCATTTCATAGGGAAGAAAAGCATGTAGTAGTTGTGGAAGAGCAGAAATACACCCATTGTCCTTGGGATTTACCCAGCACACTCTTCAAAGGACTTCATTAAAGAAAAACATTCCCCCAATCTGAATTCTCTCCCCAAGTCTACTATAGTATTCTCGTCAGTCTTCAATCAGTGAAAAGTTAGGGGAGATAGCAGCTGAGCAGTTGCCTGAAGAATGCGAAAATATCACAGGGAAGTAAAAATTTCACTGGAAATATAAGATGAATACAATTTTAATTACAAGAACACCTCTTATAGACAGTAATTTATGACTGGAAGATAAATATTGATAAAGATGCTTTGGGAGGAGTGAATGGGATAAAACCTTCAAGGGGAATTCTTGTTAACAAAAGAGTCTGTAAAATGCTGTGTAGGGGAGATGAGTCCAGTTATCTATAGGGCTTCTAAGTTTTGCTGAGAGAGCTAGGCAAGTCTGGGGCCGGAGCTGAATTGCTAGGCAATAAAACTGAAGCTGTGGATCACTCACCCTTCTTTGTCTTCCCTAAAGTAGTGAGCAGCCTAGCTTTCTAAATAAGTATTGCTTATATATGTAAAAAATATTTATTTGTGTCTCTGCTGAAATGTTGAAGGCAATGAGGGTAGGTTAAACACATGGCTACTTTTGCCCCTACTCAAAGCTCCACGAAAATGACTATAAATGTTTTTTTTCCAAAAAAAATGATAACCGCCATAAAATTTCAAAATGGAAAGTAGATAGAAAAGTGATAAATGACTTAATAGACATAAGAAAACAGAATGTAGGCTTGGCATGGTGGCTCACCCCTGTAACTTCAGCACTTTGGGAGGCTGAGGCAGGTGGATCACCTGAGGTCAGGAGTTCGAGACCAGCCTGGCCAACATGGTGAAACCTCATCTCTACTAAAAAGCACAAAAAATTAGGCAGGTGTGGCCTGTAATCCCAGCTACCCGGGAGGCTGAGGCAGGAGAATCGCTTGAACCAGGGAGGCGAAGGTTGTAGTGAGCAAGATCACGCCATTGCACTCCGACCTGGGCAAGAAGAACAAAAGTCCATCTCAAAAAAAAAAATAAATAAATAAAAATAAAAGAGAATCTAAAGCTAGCATTAAGGAACACTGAGAGCCTTCAGATTTACACTTTGGAATCCCCTAAATTCTCAGAGTTTGGTACCAAGTACTTCTGGAAGTAGAAGGTAAAAGAGAAGAGAAAGAAGACTGATTGAAAGTGTGATTGAGAAGCAGTCAGAATTCCATATCTCTTTCCAATACCTGCATAGCCAGACAATCCCCTCCCTCTTCCCAAAAGACTAGTTAAAAGCAGAAGGTCTGTGAACAGGGGGCATCCATCACAATTGGGGATATGGATACCATACCGCAAAATATATGTACATGGGATGTGGAGACCTCAGTCTTCTTCCCTGCTCAGTTCCCATATTTTGGTCAGACTTGTTCCTTTAGGTAGGATATTAAAAGATCTTCCCTGGGATTTGACCAGCCTAAAAGGAAAAACATAATGATATTGATATTAAAAACTCTCAAAACATCTACAGTAAAGTTCACAGTCAAGAAGCCCCACTCACACACACAAAGTTTACAATGAGCTTTTTATTAATGAATACTTAAATATGAGCAGATAATCAAGGATTCCCAAACATCTAAATAGTGCCTCTAACATGAAAGATAAAAGCCAACAGCATAAAGTAGAAATATCTTGGAGGAAATAGAGACCATGAGAAATGAAGAAAATGTAACAGAAACACACCAAAAAAAAAAAAAAAAAAAAAAAACAGTATTCACTTAGATCCCTAGACGGATAAAATACTGCAACCGTAAACATGAGCAGGATAGTATATAAAAGTAAATACATAATAATAAAAGGGCAAAAAGAGCTTTGGGATTTTAATAATATGATATCAGAAATGGACAACTCACTTTAAGGATTAAAAAGAAATTTGGAGAAATCTTTTGGAAAGTAGAACAAAAAATAAAGAGATGGCAAAAAGGAGAGAACAGAAAATTAGTGCCTTAATTCAGGACATCAGCTGTACAAATAACAGGCATTCGACAAAGGAAGAAAAGAGAAAAAATCAAGGAAATATTACCAATAAAATAGTTCAGATATACAAAAAGGTGAAAATAGACCCAAGCCAGGAAATGAAAAGAAAATGCTACAAAATTCTGGAAAGTAAAAACAAAAACAGGAAAAGTCAAGAATCAAAATGACTTCGGACTTACCAGTAATACTGGCAGCAAGAAGACTGTAGGGCAATTAGTTCAAAATTCTGAAGGAAAACTATTTCTAACCTAGAATTCCATACCCATCCAAACTATCAATGAAGGATGAGGATAGAAGACTCTTAATACATTTACCTCCTTTGCATCTTTTCTCAGGAAGGTGGTGGAGGATGACCTTTACCAAAACTTGGAAAGAACCACGATGCAGGACCAAAGGTGCAGGAGACAGACGATCCAACCCAGGAGAGGGATATAAGGAGTCCCCAGAATAATAGTGGGAAGGAGATGCTAGAATGACAAATATTTACTAGATAGAAAAGGCAGCCAGTCCAACTGGAACAGGTCAGTAGGCTCTGGATGAAACTTACTCTGCAAAGTAACGTTGATAAAATACCTGACATGTCTGAATGTCTTGAGAAGAGATTTAAAAGACTGGCAAAAGTACAAATTTTGTATTATTCCTAGGGAATCCAAACTAACGAAGATTAGAATACTGGAGTGAATTTATTATGTAAGTTGTGCATGTCACCCTCTCACTGTGACCCCAGAAATGTTCAGAGGACACGTCCTTCACCAAGGCAGTAGGACAAACATTCATTAGGTGTGTCCTGGCATCCTTAAGGAACTTGGTAGTGGTTTCTTCTGTGTAAGCGAGAATTGAGAGTGTAAATGGCTGCATCAAAGTGGGTTCCTAAATTCAGTGGGGATGATGGGATCCTGGATTATATGAGCCAAGAGGTAGTACTTAATCACTAGCAACTGAGTGGGTGAGCATGGTTATGATAATTGGCAGTAGAGCCCAGCAGTTATCAGAATGGCCTGACCTACAGAGCTCTTTGGTGTTGGCTAGTTCATCATGGTGTCCTTATGACTGAAGTAGATGCGCAGTCTAATAAATGATTCCTTGATTTGTAAAAGTGGAAAAGTTCTAGGCCTAATGAATAAGAAATCTTACCTGAATTACTGTGATCTTTTTAAAAAGAGAGAGCATCACTTTGAAGGGGCACCGAATTGTTAGCCAACTCACATATCAAAGTTCAACATTTGATCACTTGTCAGTCCACTTCAGGACAGTTCTAAGACAGATCTGTTCTAAGACAATGGACCCCAGAAGAAGCATGTGTTTTCCACCAGGGGGCTGCTTGGCTAGGCTGAAGTCCTGCTTGCTGGTGGCCTGACCTGGCCTGGCCTCTGGGCTCACAGGGAAGCTACCCTTCCTCCCCCATGATGGCTATTACAGTTTAGTATCTCCTGTTCGGGGCCGTTTTACTGAATTGCAGTTGCAGCTATTGTTGCTATTCTATGATTTATGTTCTTTTTGCTTTCATGTAACTCTAATTTATTTTGTTTATATATACATTGTAGTTACACTGCTGAATATACAATTTTCCTCAGACTACTGAGAAAGATCACCCTTTGTCTATTACATTAGTGATTCCCCAATGTATGATACTTCCTGTGGGTATTCACACACTTCTGTAGTACCCTCTCCTTGGACAGGGGCTAGCCCTGTGATTTGCTTTAATCAATAGGATGCAGAAGATGTGATATTTAGTCAATTTCAGGCCTCAGCCTTATGAAGTTCTGACAGTTTCTGCACATAGGAAATCTAAGTACCCTAAGAGAATTATACAGTGGGGAAGCTCAGTGTAACTACTACTTTAAGAGGCCTCACATAGGAGAATCAATAAGCCCAGCTGGCAGCAAGAACCAAGAACCAAGGCCCTGGGTCGCTAGCCCCAGCTGAGCTTCTAGCCAGCTGCAGTAGTGCCTAGTCCCCAGTGTGAGTAAGTCGTCTTGGAAGTGGATCCTCCAGCCATAGTCAGGCCAACCCACTGATGCTGTGTGGAGCAGAGACAAATTGTTTTCACCAAGCTCAGCCCAAATTGAAGAATCGTGAATAAATAAATAATATCATTATTTTAAGTTGTTAAGTTTTGGGGTTGTTTTCAGGAACAGATAATATATTCCTAGTTTTGTTTATTTGTCTGTCTGTTGTACCTGGTACCTTGATATGGTTTGGTTCTGTGTCCCCACCCAAAACTCATCTTGAATTGTAGTTCCCATAATCCCCATATTTCATGGGAGGGACCCAGTGGGAGGTAATTGAATCATGGGGATGGTGTCCCTTGTGCTCTTCTCATGATAATGAGTGAATTCTCACAAGATCTGATGGTTTTATAAGGGGCTCCCCTTACACTCAGCCCTTCTTCTTCCGGACACCATGTGAAGAAGGCCATGTTTGCTTCCCCTTCTGCCATGATTGTAAGTTTCCTGAGGCCTCTCAGGCCCTTTGAACTGTAAGTCAATTAAACTTCTTTTCTTTATAAATTACCCAGTCTCAGGCAGTTCTCTGTAGAAGCATGAGAATGGACTAATCTATACCTGGTGTAGCCCTAAATCTCTGCTGAGCTCCACTTTGTCACACAGCTCTGAAAAAATTGCTGCTCTTCTTCCTATTACTCTTTGCATATTGTTCTCTTGGCACTTACCTTTCTCTTTGCATGTCTGTCCAACTAAAGAAATATTTGAAACTGCTTAGATATGCAGGGGACCATATGCTTAAAGATCTACAAATTCACTGGGTAGGATTTTCCAACATTTTTGACCCCAGAGTTACACTGACCTGTGGCCTTGCTGCCTATTCCAGCCTGAGGGGTGGTCATGGCTTTCTTGGCTTTGACTTCTGTCTTGACGTTTCTCTGGTATGCTCTGACTCTTGGGTCTCAGTTTGTTTCAGTTTGTTTCCTTTTGAGCTTCTGGGGAAGGTCTGGTTAGTCCATCACCATAGTGTTGTGTGGGAAAGAATAGTTTCCCAGAAAAATATGTTGTTGGAAAGATGTCCCCTTAGGAATAAACAGACTTCTTTCTCTACATGCTTTTTAAATAGTCCCTTTCAAAACCTCTCCCCTCTCACAATTGCTAAATAAAAGACAAAAGGGTAGCCTTTACTACACCAAAGTGGCACAGCCACAAAGTTCTTGTTAACATTTTAAAATTAGCCAGGCCTACTCTTGTCGCTTTTGTTACTTCCTTCACAGAGCTGCGGGCCTGCCCACCAATGGGGCCAAGGTCAATAAGGACTTGTCAGTGTCCTTATTGCTCTTTCTCTTTTCCCTTGGTGAAGCTCTGACTGGGTGACTTCTGCTTGTGAGAACGTCCACATACTGAAGGCTGGGATGTACCAAGGGAAAGAAACTTGGCAACTTGGTGTCATTGGAAGAGCACCAATTTTGGAACCAGACAGATCTGGATCAGAAGGCTGGCTCTGGCATTTTTTTTTTCTAGCTGCATAACCTTAAGCAAGTTACTTAAACTCACTTGGGTTTCCTCATCCAAAAACTAGGAAATTTAATGGTTACTTTTAGGGTCACTCCAAGGTTTAAAAGTAAATTATGTTAAGAACTCAGAACTAGAATGGATGCTCAAAAAAAAAAAAAGGTAGCAATAAGGAAGATGAGGATGATGATTGACTCTAGGGAAAGAGATAGAGGTCAGAGAGTTCTTAAATGCTTCTTTCTATCAGGCCCATCTCACCAAGGTAGTCAGACAGAAGAGGACTGTGGGAGAAGAAAGAATCTGGAATGAAAAACCAAGATACGCCCTGGTTTGCATATTACCTACAAGGTTGATGTGTTGAGTTGAACAGGTTGTGCACTGCATTGCCCAACTGTACAACAATATGTGGGTTCTGACTGCCTAGGAATCTGAAATGTTGTGTTGGTAGCTGTATAGGATTAGGAACAGTGGTGTACTAGAGACAGCTCCCACAGACTCACAAGAGCCAATTGTTAAATTTTCAGGGATTTTGGAAGCCAGCTGCCAACATAACCATTATTAAAAATTAAATTATGTTGTATGAATTTATCATCAAATACTCAAAACTCATCACTTACTAATTATTTTAGTACATTTTTGTGTTGTCTGTGTTCTTGAAGTTATTTACATCTACTATTTGTACCATGGAAGTACATACTACATAAAGTGCTACTGCACATCTCTTCCCAAAGTCATGTTCATTGATATTACAATGGTAACTTAAAACTGGCCATGGTGTGAGTATTTACACCACAGAAATTGGTATGCACTACAAATTGGGGCTTTCAGAAAAACTTTTACCAGCACACCACTGAGTATAGGCAAGGTTGAGACATGCAAACAGTAATGAAAACATTTCACTCTTCTCTAACCCACTATATGTTGATTATATTTAAGCACATCACTAGCACTAGTAGGAAAAAGAAACTGAGGAAGTGAAAGGCAGTGAGATTTTGCCCCACCTCATTAGCCTGTGGTGTAGATTGCTCTGCCCTCTCTTTTTCTGTATTTTTTTGAGCCCAATGTACCCCATACTGAGAAGCCCACAACCATCAACTGTGTGTACTCAGTGTAAGCAAAGGAACACTTGGACAATGTGACCTAAAGCCTTGAGTCAAGAGCACTGTGTTTGTACTGTAAAGCATACATGAAGGTTGCAGCTCCCTGTGTGGCTGGTGGTCTGAGAATGCTTATATTTCAGCCTGGCACTTGCTTTTGTTTAATTGTCCCTCTCACTCTGGTACAACATCAAAAGGGGACAGTCAGTCCACTTCAGGACAGTAAATTTAACTCTTTGGGGGACAGACAAAATCCAACTTGCCTACACCTTAATAAATGACAGCGACCCAATATTACACAGTAACACCAAATGCCACCACTGGTGTAATGCCAGACGATGGCATCAGCCATGACAGCGATGGCTCAAGTAGGCCATAATGGGGAATTCCAAGCTGCTAGCACCGTTCAGGACCTCAAGGATTGCCGAGTGCTTGAGGAACACACAGAGAAGCATTGACACTAGATGTTATTTCATCCCTAGAGCAACAGTCGAGTCTTACCTTTTAAAGCGGCTAAACAGATTGGAATGGCCTTTCACATATGCTTTTCTAGCTGGTAATCCTCCCAAATCCCCAAACAGTATAATCTTTCCTCCTCTTCATTTATTTATTGTAAGCCACTGTTTTGCTCTGAGGTTGCTTTCTTCAGATTAGGAAAGTGGTTGTGAGCTGTGGGCTCCAGGGTGAGAGAGTCGGAGTCCAAATCCATGCTCTCTCACTCACTAGCTGTACACTTTGTACCAAAGTTTCCTCATCTGTGTACTGGGAGTAATATAACCTACTACATGAGGTGACTGTGAAAATTAAATGAGTTCTACATATGTACTTGTCAGACCCTGTGTGACACAGAGAGGGCTCAAAAACTATTAAAATTATTCTTTAGCTATTTTCATATGAAGCTATTCTACCCATGCCTCCTGTGCAATTTCCTTTCTTCCCTCCTACCTTCTTCATCCTTTTACCTCCTTCTCTAGGAATCTCTCTGATTGTTATAATTTAACTCCCAAAAAGAAAAAAAAAAAGTATCAATTTTTTCCTAATGCCTTAACATAAATATTAAGGCCATTATCAATATCTACCTTTGTGGCCTGAATTTGCAGGTGATTTTTGAACATAACACAAGGTTGCAGATGTAGTGATACAGACCTTTCTTAAGATTCCAGTTTCTCAGGCACTTGACCTGACATGCCACTATTTAAGCCAGTTTGGCCAATAAACTCATTCCTTCTCACGAAGAGCTGTTCACATGGGAGAACTACTGAAAAATGATCATCTGAGGGTGGCACTTTGGCTATGCCACAGAGCCTTGTGATGCGGACAGCCCTAGAGAGATGCAGGGTTCAACACCTACCCCATCCTTAATCTCCCACTGCCCTGCGACCCTGCCTCTGCTTGGCTCCTTGCCATTCCTTCTCCCACTTGGAACCATGGGTTGGTCACATTTCCTATACAGCAGTCACCTGTCTGTTTTGCAAATTTTTAAAAATTGACAAAAATTGTATTTATTTATGGTGTACAACATGGTGTTATGAAATATGCAGCCACTGTGGAATGGCTAGTGGAAGACTATCAATACACATACTTATTTATTAGTGGTGAGAACATTTCAAATCTATTCTCTTAGCAGTTTTTAACTATACATTATTATTAACTATAGTCATCATGTTGTACAATAGACTTCTTGAACTTACTCCTCTTGTCTAACTGAAATTTCGTATCCTTTGACCAGCATTTCCCCAATCCCCCAGCCCCCAGCGCCTGCCTGGTAACGGCCATTCTACTCTGTTTCTGTGAGTTCAACTTTTTAAGATCTTACGTCTAAGTGAGATAATGCGATCTTCGTCTTTCTGTGCCTGGCTTACTTCACTTAATGTAGTATTCTTCAGGTTCATCCATGTTGTTGCAAATGACAAGATTTCTTTCTTTTTTAAATGGCTAAATAGTATCCCATTGTGTGTGCACATTTTCTTTGTTCATCCATTAATGGACAAACCTGTCTGTTTTTTGCATTTTTTTCATTTTTTCTGTTTTTGGGGATAATGACAGCAAGAATGTAAATAAAGACATCTATAAAACATTGAAAAGCCCTTACACTTCGCTCCCTACCAAGATATTTAACAAATCATAAACTTGAAGTGAAGTTGGCAATCCTAGAGTTGCTAACACTGAGAAGGGGATGCAAAAAAGGCAAAGAAACAGAAGGAAGGAATGGGTATAAGAGGTCCTTGGACAATCGACAAACTGAGTAACTAAGGGCTATATGCCCTTAACCAAGAAAAAGGGAGCAGCAGAGGAAACAACAGAGAAGTATGGGACATATATATATATATATATATAATATATATAGTTTATTTCATAATGCAATTTAAGCCAGTGGTTTGGAAGGGGAGGGGATTCTGGGGTATGAGTGCCTGAGTCCATTCTTGCTAGCCCTGTAACCATGGTCATTTAATTCTCAAAGCCTGTTTTCTCATTTATAACGCCGTATAATAACAGTTACTTTATTCCCAGGGGTGTTGTGATGATTAAATGCAATAATCTCTGTAGAGTGTGGTTACACGTGTTGGCTTTGGAGCCAGTCTGTCTTGGTTCAAATCGTGGTTCCATCACATGCTCACCAGCTGTGTGGTTTTGCAAAAGTTACTCCAGCTCTCTGTATCTCAGGTTCTCATATGTAAAACAGGGATGATAATAACATCTATAGGATAAATATATGGGATCAGTTAGAATATATCTGGCATCTAAAACATGTTAGATGTTATTCTTCTGCTTTGGTTGTAGGTACTTGCCCTGATTTTGTAAAGTGCCCAAAGTTTGGCACCTGACACGGTCAAAATTCAGTTATTATTATCAATTATGAAGATGCTTATTTTCTGTCATAAAAGTAATTCATGCTCTTTAGAGAAAAGTTAAAGTATGCGGGCTGAGTGCAGTGACTCATGCCTGTAATATCAGCACTTTGGGAGGTGGATGTGGGTGGATCACCTGAGGTCAGGGGTTCAAGACCAGCCTGCCCAACATGGTGAAAACCCCTCTGTACTAAAAATACAAAAATTAGCTGGGCATGGTGGTGTGCGCCTATAATCCCAGCTACTCAGGAGGCTGAGGCAGGAGAATCACTTGAACCCAGGAGGTGGAGGTTGCAGTGAACCGAGATGGTGCCCTGTATGCCAGCCTGGGTGATAGATGGAGCAAGACTCTGTCTCAAAAAAATAAAATAAAATAAAACAAAAAATAAAAAGTAAATAAAATATACGGAAAAGTAGACAGAAAAATTAATCATTTTGAGCCAAGCATAATCTTTTCTGATTTTTTTATCTCATGATTTTGCTTTGCATAATTTTTTAGCTCACACAGATGCAAAGGGAGGCTCTACATAATTTTATATTGTACGTGTGTTCAATTCACAGACTGCCTTGTTTACATGCATCATAACAAAAGCATTTCCACGTGTTATCTTAAATTCTTGGCAAGCATCATTTCAGTAATAGGCCATCAAGTACAAATATGTTATCATAATTTGCTTTAACGTCTTACCTGAATTCACACTGTTTTTAATTTTAAGTATTACAAATATATTGAGATGAACATGCTCATGCATAAAATATTTTTTCCATAGCTGATATTATCTCATTAGGATACATTGTGAGAATTATTAATACTAGGGCATATTAGTGTATTTTAAAGAGTCATCATACATCACCTAATTACTTTCCAAAAGAGTTTTGCCAAGTAAAATAACTAATCAAAACATATAAAAACACTCCCTTTATAGAACTGGATTCTATCATTTAAAAAAACTTGTCTCGATTTATTAGCAATGGCCCTCAGGATTGCAATAAGTTGTACTTCCTTAATTACTCATGTAATATTTGAATTACTCATGTAAAATATTTGAATGTTTTCTGTTTTAAATTTTACCTTTTCTAATAACTTGTCTATGTAAGCCTTTTGTCCATTTTTGTCTATGCACCATAACATGTTTTTGTCGTATTTTGTATTCATTCTTTATATGTTAAATGATATTAATCTTTGTCTGTCTGTAGATATTTGTTCCCAGGCTGCATTTTAACTTTGGTTGTTGTTTTGACAGAAAGAAATGTTTTAAAAAAATTTGTTGTATAATCTGTTTGTTTTGTGTATGATTTATTCTATTAAGAAAACTTAGAAGTAATTCTGCGGGGTGGATGGGTGTGAACGAGGAGAATCTTCTTGTTTTGTGGCTTTACAAATATATATTTTTCTAATTCTTTATTCCATTTGGAGTTAAAGTTACATTGGTGTGTAGTATGAATTAAGGCTAGAAATTGATTTTCTCTTCTAATTTGCTAACCAGCTTTCCTAATGTCATCTGTTGAATAATTCTTCCATTCTCCATTGATCCAAGATGTCTTTTTTATCATAAATTAAGTTTTTATACATTCTAAGGCTATCTGTTCTGTTCTGTTGATCTTCCTGTCCATTCCTATGCCAATACCATGGCGTTTTAATTACAGTTAAAGGGTATTTTAAGTCCACTATTTCAAGAGAGAGTCCGGCAGAGCCAGAACCATTATGTGAATGTGAGGGTGTGGGCAGTGGACGTATACAAATACCTGATAGTTTTGTTCTCCTTGCCTGTCTTTGGATCCTGATCAAATCACAGAGTGATTGCTATGTTGAAAAGAGATCCTCAGGGATGTGGATGTGACCCTAGAAGGGCTCCCAGGCATTGGGTCCCTTGGACAGGGCCTAGGTGAGCACTGCCATATTTTTCCTCTCTGATTTAGATATTTCTGTATTCCAAATGAAACCTTACTGCCCACCCAAAAGACACGGTTTTTCTTCACACGTTGGCAGAATGCTATTGTTAATCCATAATGGTGACTTGTTGAACTCGGGTAAGTCCATATGACTATCTCTGGCCAATGAAAGGTGAGTGGTAGTCACTTGTGTCATTACTGGGAAGGAGCTTGAACAGTGAGCACATGCTTCCCCGTGCTCCAGATGAGGCTATTCCACTAGCGTGGGTCCTACAGTGGGGACCGTATGGAGCGGAGCTGCAGCTGACCTTCGGTGATTTTCTAGAATGCATGACAAAAAAATTCTTGCCATAAGCCACTGTATTTGGGGGTCATTTGCTAAAATAGACAACCTAGGCTATCCTGACTAATAGCAGGAGGCTAGTCAAAATACTTAACAATTGGTATAACATGAGCATTGACTAAAATCAACATAAATACCAGCTAGGACACCAAGAGGAGGTGCATCCAGGATGATTTAGCCTTGCACTTTTTTCAAGTCTCATTATCCCATCTCTTTAAGGTGACTTTGCATATCTCAAATCTCATTTACTAGGTATTGATTTCTAACTTAGATTTTATAATCCCTAGTGATTCCAGCCTCTATGGTTCCCCTCTTCTCTACTCCCTATGACATGATTTGCTTGTGCCAGAAAATAGACAACTCATCATGCTTTATTGTGTCAGTCATGCATACCTTTTCCCCTTATTGATATCGTAAGTCCTGATAGGCACTATCCATGTTATGAGACTTCTGTCCCTTCACAAGCGATACCACTGTTCATTGCACAATATATAAGTGCATTTTTGTGTTTAAAAAGTTTATGTGTGACATGCTGCTGTTATACTTTCTCAATTAATCAGAAGATATTATTGCTCCCAACTGAACAGACCTTATGTAGATATTCTGAAATTAGAAGCTTGAGAGGAAATTGGTGTCCTCCCCAACAAGACAGAGCATTAATGAGCCAGTGAGTGAGAGGCTGGTTTCTGACCTGGATTCCTAGCTGCCACCTATGAGGTGTGTGACTGGGGGAAGTTATTTAATTTCACTCTCAGCCTCAGTTTCCTCATCTGTACAATGGGATTCTTGTGAAGTTTAAATGAGAATATATGTTTAAAATGCCTAGGCACAGGCTGGGCATGGCGGCTCATGTCTGTAATTTTAACACTTTGGGAAGCTGAGGAGGGTGGACCACCTGCAGTCAGGAGTTCAAGATCAGCCTGTCCAACATGGTGAAACTCTGTCTCTACTAAAAATACAAAAAATTAGCGAGGTGTGGTGGCAGGTGCCGGCAATCCCAGCTACTCAGGAGATTGAGGCAGGAGAATTGCTTGAACCCAGCATGCAGAGGTTGCAGTGAACTCAGACAGCGCCACTGCACTCAAGCCTGGGCAACAGAGCAAGACTCTGTTTAAAAAAAAAAAAAGAAAAAGAAAAAGCCTAAGCACAGATTCTGGTCCTTAAAGCAGTTATTGATACTTTTATTTAATTTTATTACTAGTATAGCCCGTGCGGTGCCTCCTGTTTTTTGGTTGGTTGGTTGGCTTGGATCCCTATTTCAGGACTCAGAGCAACTCCAGGCTCTCTCTAGGATTCTGATAGAACATTTTACCTCTTTGGAGTGTGATTCTGTCGCCAGCTCCAGTCCCCATGACTGTGTCATTTCCATCCTCACAGATGCAAACATCAGGCTCCATGTGTTACTCCCCAAGGGCCCCAGGCTCTGGAGTGGTCCTGGTTCATGGTCTGTCTGGATTACCTTGGAATAGCTACTTAACTTCTCCGTTTCTCAGATTCCTCTTTCTTAAAATAGGACACTAATAGTGCCTGCCTTGTAGAGTTGTTGTAAGGATTGATGAGTTAACACATCCAAAGCTCCTAGGACTGATGTCGACATCAGTGAATACATTTTAGCTATGATGATTCTTCGTTCCCTCATTTTTGTGATTTTGGCAATTTTTATTAAAGATTCTGCATCTCTTCCATACTATGGACTCAATTCATGACATTCCACTGACTTTCAAAGCTCATGTGCTCACAGCATGCCCCTCACTGCACTCTGAACACCCTTGGGACATGAGTTCCAACTCAGCTGCTCCCACGCTTCTCTTCTGGAGAATAACCTTGCCAGGCCAGTCTGCTCCTCAACCCCAAATCTGAGGAAATAACATTTCTCAGTTTTCCTATGTCAGTTTTTTAAGTTCTTACCAAGAAAAAATGATAGCAAGAGAAGACTTGCTGCTTTGGGCCAAGGACAGAATGAGCAGGATGAGTGGTTGATGTGACTTCTGCCAGCAATTACTGCCCCATGTGGTAGTCTGCTTGCTTCCTGCAACGTTCCAGTGTCCATTCTATCACGTGATCCTGGAAGTAACTGGAAACATCTGTTGCGAAGTCAGAGAGACCCACGGTCAAATCCTGACTTCTTGCACCAGGATGCAGCAAGATTACTTTCTATGATCTTGAACATGTCAAAAAAATGTCTGTTTTCTGTTTCCTCATTTGAAAAATGGGTTTACTGATACCTACCTTGCAGAGCTGTTGAAAGAATTGAAAAGACTAACTTATATAATGTTGTGTGCAGCTGAGAAGGCAGAGATCTGCAATTCAGCTGGGTATCATCTTGTTAAGCCATGAGCTGTTGAGACCGAAGCTGCTCAGGAGGGAGTAGGGTAGGGAGAGGGTGAAGATGGGATGGAGGGTTGGAAGCGGGTTACATCCTCTCACCACGCCTTGTGCCTGGCCTTGGACTCTATGTCTGCCAGGAAGGGGAATCTTTTTTTCTGTTTTCCAAATTATGCCTGTAGGCTTTGGGGCAGCACACTGTCTTTGTAAAATGCCAAAGAGTGCCAAGCTTAGAGATGGTGGCCAATAAATTATAGCTGTTATCATCCCTAGCAAGTTCATACCATAACCATGAGTCTTCAAAGTTTCCAGCATTTTGGGAGAAGGGATGTGGTTTGTTTTCCATTTAAAAAGTCTTTGAAAGACAGGAAATGTCAAGCCTTTTGTACTACATACAAGGTTGTATGGCTTATTAAATTATTAAACCCCATGTTTTAACCCAGTGGCTTTATAGGCAGGAGCCACAGGTGAAGACTTGGCAAAATGTTTCAAGCTTCCGTCAGAAGAATTGCAGAGACCAGATTCTGGCCCAGTGTGAGGGTAAGGGGAAAGGAAGTTACTGCCTAAGGCAGGTGTGGATTAGACAGCTCCTCACCAGATGTGCTGCCTTATGTGCTGGAGGCCAGTGTTGGCAGGAGGAAATCGGAGAGAAACCCAATCCTGAATGAGAAAAAGAAGGAAAGGTGCTCTCACCCATGAGCTAATGCGGTTGTTCAATGGCTGTGAGCGGGCACTCAGTGAAGATACCAAGTTTCTGTTTTGATTTTCAGGACAGTTCTGCTCCCATTGCCTGGGGAAATGGGCCCTGCCTTATGGAAGAGAGTCTCCTGCTGGGATTGTGGTGATGAAAGAAAGGACCCTCATTTTTTTCAGCTGTTTTATTTTGGATTAATTTTAGGCTTGTTAATTTTAGACTTATAGGAGAGTTATGGTGATAGTATAGTAGACTATACTATCTAACTAGAGTATGCTATACTAACTATAGATAGTATAGTATACTAACTATATAGTACAGTATACTATACTAACTATATAGTATAGTATACTATATTATCTAACTAGATAGCTAGATAGTGTAGTATGTACTATATTATCCAACTAGATAGCTAGATAACATAGTATATACTATACTAGTATAGTATCCAGCTAGCTAGATAGCATAGTATACTGTACTATCTAACTATACTATTTAGTATACTATACTGTACTAACTCTCCTATAAGTCTAAAATTATTCAAGCACCAGAGCCCGGGCATGGTGACTCATGCCTGTAATCTTCTCCACCTCCTGGGTTCAAGCGATTCTCCTGCCTTAGCTTCCCAAGTAGCTGGGATTACGGGCATCCACCATGCCTGGCTAATTTTCGTGGTTTTAGTAGAGACGGGGTTTCACCATCTTGGCCAGGCTGGTCTTGAACTCCTGACCTCAGGTGATTCACCTGCCTCGGCCTCCCAAAGTGTCGGGATTACAGGCATAAGCCACCATACCTGCCCTCTGGTGTTTTAATATGATTCTCTCTTTCCTCAAGAAAGACTCTCAGCATGGTCACAATAAAAAAAGCCACTCAAAAAAGCCACTCATCTAGCAGTGAACCAGAGGAATTCCAGAGAGGGCTGCTTTCTGAGAGAATAAACCATAGTTCCTGAGGTTATCTGAGAGAACTTTCTAGAAGGCTGGTTGCAAATGTTATAGTCCATAGTCCTCACTAGGAGTTCCTATGTGGTTGTGCTCTAGGCCCATGAGATGGTGAGAATTAATATTAGGGGTAAATATCACCTTGGCCTTTCTCCAGTGGTTCCTGCACACCTTCTTTGGAAAGGTGACCTTGTTCCAGAGCTCTGTCTCCTTTACCAGACACCCGACTCCCAGGGCTCTCTGGAGTGAGACATTGTCTTTAGACCTTCAGACTGGGGATGCCTGGAACCTGAGCCTGGTCTCAACCAAGACAGGGGTCTGATGTGGAGAGATGAACCATGCTTGATGCCATGATTTCTTTTCCCTAGTGGGCTTTGAACCTAGAAGAGAAAATTCAGGTTGAGGGATGTCAGCACAGATTGATGGGAGGCAGGATAGAGTCACAGCGGTAGGGCTAGAAGGAGAACAGGGATTTATTCAGTCAGCCATTTAGTCAATCAGGCAGCAAATACTATGGAATGCCTATTAAGGGTCGGAAACTATTGTAGCTGCCAGGAATAAAGAGCGAACACAAAAGTCCCTGCCCTCGTGGAGTTTGCATTCTACGGGCTATTGGGGGCAACATAGAGAGTCATATCTGGAACACAGAGAGGAGGTGTGAACAACACTCCCAGATTTCAGGACTATGGGGAATGTGGGAGGAGACAGAGATCTGAATGGGGAAGATGATGGGTTCTGTCTGGAATGCTTGGCATTTGGGGTGTTTGTGAGCCATCAAGGCTGAAGTGTCTAGTTAGATATGCATAGTGTACTTGAAAAGACACATTTAGCAGGTGCCTGGGAACACTATACAAATGGGTGAGATCACCTGGCAGAATGGGACTAACAGTGGGGTTCAGGCAGGAGCAGGGGCATGTCAGGGCCACCTGGGGAGCTTCTTTAAACTCCATGAAGCAATGCTCTTGATCCAGACATTTAGAGGTTTGAAACACTGCCTGAGGGCATCCTCTCCAATTAGGAATCACTACCATTGAGGTGTCTTCTAAGAGGCTGTCTATGTTGAAGCAACAACAAGACTTGGGAGTCACTATATGGCTGGAGAACAGGGCCCAGGTAAAATTGGAAGCCATCACGGCAGTGTAAAATTTGGAAGAACATGCTGGGTGGTAGAAAGCACCTGGCTAGGGACTCAATAAATCAAGGTCTTCGTTCCAGTTCCTCCCTAACTACTGTTGCCTCACAGACACTAGCTTCTTTGAGTTTTAATTTTCCCATCATTAAAATCTGAGATTAGACTACACCAGTGGTTCAAGAGGCAGCAGTATCAGCATCTCCTGAGAACTTTTCAGAAATGCAAATTCTTGGGACCCCTTCCTGACTTAGCGGAATTAGAAACAGGGTGGGGTCCAGCAGGCAGTTATTACAAGTCTTTCAGGTGATTCTGATGCTTCCAAAAGAAGTTTGAGAACCACTGGCTTAGATGAATTTGAAACTCCCTTCTAGCATTAAAGCTTCTACACCATATTCTTGTTCAGATGCCTTTGTCAGATTTCATAGTCTGTGCTTCTTTGTCCTCCTCCAATTGTTAAATGATTGTAAGTCAGTTTCTTCGAGGTGGAGGATGTGTGCTTTGTGTATATGCCTGTGAATGTGTGTGTCTGCATGTGTGCGTATGCTTATGTGTGTGTGTGTGTGTGTATATGTGTGGTGATAGGAGGTTGGTGGGTGGAGATGCAGAGCTTTCCTGCTTGCCTCCTTAGATGACGTAAGACAGCAGTCCCCAACCTGGGACCCCCCTGGGAGTTTGGGGTCTGCTAAAGGAGACAGGGCTTTGGAACAAGGTAATCTTTCCAAAGAAGGTGTGGAGGAAGCACCGGAGAAAGACCAAGGTGATATTTACCCCTAATATGAATTCTTACCATCTCATGGGCCTGGAGCCTGACCACATAGGAACTCCTAGTAAGGACTATGGATATAACATCTGCAACAAGTCTTCTAGAAAGTTCCCCCACCTTTTTGACACCAGGGGCTGGTTTCCTGGAAAACAGTTTTTTCTATGGATGAGGGTGGGAGGTAGGATGATTCAAGCACATTGGAATTATTGTGTACTTTATTTCTATTATTATTACATTGTAATATATAATGAAATAATTATTTCTTATACAACTTACCATAATGTAGAATCAGTGGGAGCCCTAAGTTTGTTTTCCTACAACTAGACAGTCCCATCTGGGGGTGATGGGAGACAGTGACAGATCATCAGGCATTATTAGATTCTCATAAGGAGTGCACAACCTAGATTCCTCACATGCACAGTTCACAACAGGACTCGCGCTCCTATGAGAATCTAATGCTGCTGATCTGACAGGAGGCGGAACTCAGGCAGTAATGCTAGTGATGGGGAGTGACTGTAAATACAGACGAAGCTTGGCTCACTCACTCACCACTCAGCTCCTGCTGTGTATTGCCCAGTTCCTAAAAGGCCACAGACAGGTACTGGTCCATGGCCCTGGGGATTGGGGCCCCGTGATGTCAGAAGTGTGCTTGAGTCGGTGACACAAACAGGTCACACTGTGCAGGCTCCCACACAGAGTAGATACTTGGAAGCGGTTTTGTGCCTTTACCATCTCTAACATAACTGAGTTAACTGATAATCCCTCTAGTAGGTAGTCAACTCTTTGGTGCTGCCACTGTCTCTAGCAGCTCTTGATCTGTGATATCTGTGTTCCCCTGGGATTTCCAACTGAGTCTAAACAGGAACCACTGCTAGAGGCTCTCAGCATGGATTGCTCTCTGCCGGAAGTCAACACTTGGGCCAGAAGAATCCTTTGTGACATCCCTTTACAACCCAGCTGAGTCCAGTTTGTGAGCAGCGTGACACCCAGAGGTACAGACCTACCCCTGACACTGGTGCATGGAGCACAAGAGTTCCCATAGAAGCCCACGTACATTTGTCTTAAAACCTACAAGTCATTAAACAGGCTAACAAATTATTAGACACAATATTTTCTCTCCTTCTATCCTAACAAATATACAGTACACTTTCATAATGACCAGAAAGAGCAGATTCCAATTCCAATTTCTCAGACTCCTTGAATATCTACTTCGAAAGGAGGCAACTTCTATTTCTACTTGGAGAGAACTGCCCCGCTGAACCCTGGTCTGCCCCAAGCCGAGCCCTGCCCCTCCCTGAAGGATGTTCATATGCACACGCATGGACACCTCTGCCCACAACCCTAGCTAGTGCTGTCTACTGCCCGCCCTGCAGCACAGCAACCCATTGGCCACCCTCTTGCCTGAGGGCCCACATGGCTAGCAGTGCAGTCCACCCTCAGAAAGACACGCCCAGGGACAAGGCCACTGAGGACCAGGAAAAGGGCTCAGGACTCTCTGGGCAGGGAATTCCAGGGTCATGAGTACCCAAGGAGTGGATGGAGCATAGGCTTTCCATAGGAATGTCCTCTTAGCTTGGGACTCCACACTCCACCCATGGGGAGTGGTGTGGCTAGAGGAGGATCCAAACTGGTCCTTCTAAAACAGGGCCCACGTTTGCCTGGGTCTGAGGGAGCTGCGCTGAGGAGCTGTTCTGAGTGACTCTCTTTCCTGCTCACTGCCAGTGCTCTGCAGATACTTCCCCATGAAGTGTTTAGGGAGGAACTCTAATTTATGATCATCTAATCCAGCCCATTGACTAGGACATGAAGAAACTGAAGCACTCCAGAAAGGTGGATTACTCCCTGGAATTACACTCGGGAATGATGGATTACTCTCTGGAGTGGCAAACTATTCTTTGGAATTGCACTCTGGCATGATGAATTTCAAAGGCAAGCATGATTGTGATGTGCAGGGTAACTGCTCCACAGAGAAAAGCCAGCAGGGATCTGGAAAACTCTTCCTACTTCTCCTTAGTGACTGACAACTTCTTTAATCCACAGATAACTAGAACAAACACTGTTCTGTGTTTTAAACCCACTTTTTCACTGCTGCCTTGAAGGCATCACCTTGGAAGTAGCTCCAGTGGCCACTTTTTTTTGGGTTACATATTCATAGTGCTACTTTAACAATAATAGTTGGAACAAGCTTCAAACAGATGGAAATATGGTTTTGTTTTCTGCTCAGAATTTTCTGACTATTTTTAGTTAGTCTGGGCATTCTCTATTGCATCAGTGAATGTAGCTTGGTTCTTTCTGTGAAAATCAAATAACTAAAAAGCTAGCAATGTATTTCTGTCACAGATGATATTTTGTTTGCATTTTGAAGTGTTTTATGAACTGGATTACAAAACTAATTGAATCAGAGATGAATTTCGCTCAGAACTTGAAGTATTTTATGAAATAAAATTTCCATAAGAAATTGACCTAATTATTCAGAAGTTTCTAACGCAACAGCCTAATACAGTTTTGAAAGTCCTCCAGAGAAAAAAACTCAAGCATACGCTCCCTCATAGCAAATAAACACCCTTTTTATTTACTTATTTCTTAAGCAGTATAGCTTTTAGTTTACAGGAACACAGCTTCAGGGTATATTGTATAGATGCATTATTTTAGTTTCAAATGCTGTGTTTCTTCAAAACTAGTTTTCTATTATGTACCACATTTTTCCATCATTTGTAACCGTTATTGGTGAAACAAGTGTTATTTTTGTATTTAACTGCTTAATATTACTTGTCTCACACGTAAGTGGCCTACTGCTTAGATTTTTTTTTAATATTGAGGAAGCACTAGCATGTTTCTATGTAATAGATAAGATCCCAGAAGACTTCAGAGTTATAACCATTATTTAAAAATTTTTGTTTAATTAAGAGTTTTTTCAGCCAGGCACAGTGACTCATGCCTGTAATCCTAGCACTTTGGGAGGCCAAGGTGCGTGGATCACTTGAGGTCAGGAGTTCGAGACCAGCCTGGCCAATATGGTGAAACATCATCTCTAGTAAAAATATATAAAAGTTAAGCTGGCATGTTGGTGCTTGCCTATAATCCCAGTTATTCTGGAGCCTGAAGCAGGAGAATCACTTGAACCCAGGAGGCGGAGGTTGCAGTGAGCTGAGATCGTGCCACTACTCTAGTGTGCATGACAGAATGAGACTCCCTCTCAAAAAAAAAAAAAAAAAAAAAAGCTTTACTTGCCCTAGCCAAAGCTTTTCCTGATGATTCAGACATTGTAGAGATGTGAGGAAAGCCTTGGGTGGTTTCCCTCTTATGTTTCTCTCTGGTAGCTGGAAGAGATTTAGAGAATTACTTTGATCTGCTCATCGCAGTTGGGACTATACCCTAACGTCTCCGCGTCTCTTACGGTGATACCAGACCATGTGCATTGACTTTGCCTGATGGTTTCTCTGGCCTTTCTGGGTTCACCACGTTTCTGTACCTAGAACTTATCTCTAGCCCATGGGTGGTCCCACTGGTGGCTTACTCCTCCCTTTAGCCTGTGCCCCCTCCACACATACCCCAATAATACAATATCAATATACTTGCTCTACAAATATAGCTTCAGATGGGCCTGGACTGGGTCCTGCCCTGTTCTCAAGGACACTTCAAACAAACACACAAATAGAAAAATGCTGTCCTCAAAATGCAAATGTCACTTGAGAAAGCCTCTGGTACTTCCTTCTATCTGCCATTTATAAGCCCTTCTCCACACAAGTTTTAGAGGTTCCAATCCAATGGCCCCAACTTTTGTGCTGCACTCAACTGCTTTACAGAAAAAAAAAGTTTCATTTACAAACACACATTCTTCAAAAGAGGCTGCAGGAGCTGTGGAGAGGGAAATCATATCCCTTAGGATAGGGGGAAGGCAGTGGGTTGCACTGTGTGCACAGCTCTGAACAATTAGTAGTGCTGCTCCAGGCCCAGTGTTGAGCAGGATTCTGAGGCTTCCTTGAAGAAGAGAGGATGGAGACAGTGTGACCAATTTGACGCAGAGGGTGACTTGCAGGTTTCTGGAAGTCATGGTGGGTGGTGATGCCATCTACCAGGGTTACAGGAGGGGCTCAGGTCAAAAAGAAATGATGAATTCAGTTCTGTTATGTGGAATTTGAGAGGCCCAGTGTCACCTGGGTCCACCTGGCCATTGGGTATATAGGCCTGCTCCTCTGAAGGGAAGGGCTGGGCTGGAGAAATGGGTGCAGGAGCCACAGCATATGTGTGGCACTAACTGGCAGGGAAGAGGGTATAGTGGGAGCTGAGAACAGGGAAACTGGGCAGAGTCACCAGGAACATCAACGTAAAGGGTAGCGGAGAGGAAGAAATTCTCTACCTGGCTTCTCACTGTCCCATTGACAAGATCCTCATTCAACAGACTCTAGACCTCAGTTTCTTCATCTGTAGAGTGGAAATATCTTCCTCCACTACCTCTAGCAAACATGAGGAGTTGAAAAACATACCTACTACTGATCTCTTCAGTCCCCATTAAAATGCTTGTAAACTGGGGAGAAGAGTAGTAACCAGCAGGACAAAGGAAACAGACAAAGATGGCAGCAATAACGTTCAAGAAACCGGAATGTGCATGGACAAGTGGCGACAGATTTAGAAACCTAAGAAAGGTGATTTCTAGGCCAGCAGTGAGGTGAAGATCAGAAGTGGGCTAAGGTTTGAGCATTGCTTTAAGATTTACAAAGGCATCTCCCTCTCTCTGTCCTCTCAAATAGATCTTCCTCTTTTTAAGGAAATACAAAATACTCTTTTTAAATAAATTCAAGTGGTAAAGATACTGGTGCACTGTATGGGTAAACCATCATTTATCCATCTCTTTACTGATGAGCAGTGAGGTTATTCCAGGAAAAATAAACATGCAGATAAAAGTACATACTTCATGAGGATAAAATCCAATAACATCAGAATGGTTGTTATCTCTGGAAGAGAGGAAGAAGGAAAGAGATGCAGTATGAAGTTTTAGTTGTATTTTATTTACCTTTATTTTATTTTTTAAAAACTCTGAAAATTAAAATTATAATAATTATAGAACTATATAAATGTTATGTTTATGTATATATTAATATGTTTATGTATATACATATTATAAATATTAATTTGAGAAAGAGAAAAAAACTCTTCCAGTCGGTATGTGGTGACAGGTGAGTGTGCGTGAAGACAGCCTGCTGGGAGCACCGGGCTTCCCATAGCTCTGCTCAGAACCTTCATGAGGGTGTGGCGCTGGAGCCCTGGTCTTGGGCCTGTCTCCCCTCTCCCAGACACTGTGAGACCTGGCCCACCTTCCCGTGAGGGCCCGTGGTGGTCCCCCTCTAGTTTCCACAGCTATGATGGGGACCCAAAGGGACATGATGGTGGGACATCATTCAGAATCAGAACTGTCCTCAAGAATCCAGGACATAGAGAGCAAAACATTTGAAAAATCCTGTTCTAGCTGATGAGCCGCCACCAAGGTAGAGAGGAGCAAGGGGCCGCCTGTTCCGTGCTCTTTATAATCAGGTCCTCCCTGATGGTGCTTTGGTCACTGTCTGCTGACAGTTCCCTGTGGCCTTGTTCACAGCACTAACAGCCTCCTTCCTGGGCATCTTCATTTTGTTGTGTCCGTTGATAAGGGTAGTTATTTATTTATTTATTTTTAGACAGAGTTTTGCTCTGTCACCCAGGCTGTAGTGCAATGGCACGATCTCGGCTCACTGCAACCTCCACCTCCCGGGTTCAAGCGATTCTCCTGCCTCAGCCTCTCAAGTAGCTGGGATGACAGGCATGCGTCACCACACCTGGCTAATTTTGTATTTTTAGGAGAGATGGGCTTTTGCCATGTTGGCCAGGCTGGTTTTAAACCCCTGACCTCAGTTGATCCACCCACCTTGGCCTCCCAAAGTGTTGGGATTACAGGTGTGAGCCACCGGGACTGGCCGATAAGGGTATTTTACGCGGGTATATTACCTTTTGTTATTGAGAGCTAAAAGATCTGCATCATTCATCACAAACTATTTTTAGCCATACCCTGAAATACAGAGAAACAGACTGCAAACATGAGACAGCACCATTTGCTCCAACCCAACTGGTGCAAACTTCATGAACCAGTGTTATTTTGCAGATTTCCTTTAGTAACCAAGGAGCATGGTTACCCGCACCCACATGTCTTTTGATCTTTGAATGTAAAAATATTTTTGAAAGTGAACTTTTAAAATTGGGAAAACAATGTAACATTCTGGAAAGGTTGCCAAATAGAAGAATATGGGAGAAAAATTGTCCTTCATCTCAGCCACCCTGATGTATCAATTAGCTTTCTTCTCTTACCTTCAAGTTATTTTTCAAATGAACATATTAAATAACTGTAATAATAGTATTGGTGGCCATTGAGTATGCTTTTCTGTTTAATACTACATCGTAATTTGCCACAGTGTCATACAAGCCTCTTTTTTTAAATAGGCTTTTCATTTTGAAATAAATTTAGATTTATAGAAGAGTTGGGTAGTCACTAGAGAGAATGCCTATCCACCTTTTACCAGTTTCTTCTCATGTTAACATCTTACATAACCATGGCACATTTGTCAAATCTAAACAATGAATTAGTGATAGTACTAACTAGTTATTGTACAGTACTATCAACTGAACCACAGACTTTATTTCATCTTACTGGTTTTCCCACTAATGTTCTTTTTCTGCCCCGGGGTCCAATTCAAGATACCACAAACACATCTTGTGCTTATTGTGTGCATACCAGTAGATTCAGGTGATACACCATACTCGGCCTAACTATTCTTTCTTTCTAAATATTTAGATTGCTTTTGGTTTTTCTGTATCACATGCAGTACTATGAAGAACATCTGCATGTGGGTAGTCGTATTAGTCCGTTCTCACACTGCTATAAAGAAACACCCGAGACTGGGTAATTTAGAAATAAGAGAGGTTTAATTGGCTCATGGTTCTGCAGGCTGTACAAGAAATATGCCTCGGGAATTTCAATCATAGCAGAAGGTGAAGGGGAAGCAGACAATGACTTACGTGGCCAGAGCAGGAGGAACAAAGGGGGAGGTGCCTCACACTTTTAAAGAACCAGATCTCGTGAGAACTCGCTCCCTATCGTGAGAACAACAAGGGAGAAATCCTTCACTATGATCTAGTCACCTTCCACCAGGCCCCTCTTCTAACACTGGGGAGTACAATTCGATATGCGGGGACACAGATCCAAACCATATTTGTAGCCTTCTCTTCTTTTAAGATTCCTTCCTTATGGCTGTCTACAGTCAGATTTCTGGAGGCCCAAGGGGTAAGAACAGATTTATGGCCCTGGATACCATTGCATATTGCCGCCAAAGTGTGTTCCACAGTGTCTGAATACTCATTTATATTGCCATGAGCAATTTTTTGAGAGTAGTGCATTCATGTACTATTGTCAGCATTACTCTCACTTTAATATTTTGGCGAATTTAGTAGGCGAAAATATCTCAATTTTTGAAATGTGTATTTTTTTGATAACTAGCAAATTTGAATATTTCCCCGTGTGTGTTTACTAGCAATACTCCCTTTTTTTTTTTTTGCAAATTATCTCTTCATCTTTTATTTATTAGGATCTGAATTTTCTGATTAATATGCATGAGTTTTATAATAAAGATATCCATTGGCCTCTCATTTTGCTGCAATTATTTACCCCTCCATCTATTGTCTGAATTTTTTCTTTTGTAATTTTCAAAGAGCATAAAGAAAGTTTTATGATGTAGATTCCATTATTTTAAAAAATTTATTTATTTTTAGTCTCTTTTAAGCTTAGAAAGGTTCTTCCTCAAAGTCTGGGTTTAGGGTCGGGCACAGTGGTTTATGTTGTAATCCCGCATTTTTGGAGGTCAAGGCGGGAGGACTGATTGAGCCCAGGAGTTCAAGACCAGTCTGGGTAACATAGTGAGGCCCTGTTTCTACAATAATAATAATAATTGCAAGCAATTAGCTAGATGTGGTGGCACGTGACTGTAGTCCCAGCTACTCAGTTGGCTGAGGTGAGAGGATCAATTGAGCCTGGGAGGTGGAAGCTGCAGTGAGCTGAGATCACACCACTGCACTCCAGCCTGGGTGACAGAGGGAGACTGTCTCAAAACTAAATAAATAAATAAGTAAATAAATTTTAAAAGTCTAATTTTAAAATTCAATTATTTTCTATAATTTGAGATCCCATATTTAACTGATTCATCTGGAATATTTTTGGTATTTGGTCCAAATGTCTGACTGGGCCACCTGTCACTCACCAGCTGCAGGTGACCACACCTACAACTTCATGGGTGGTCAAGCTGAGTCACTTCCAGCTGAGTGACTGGTGTCCTCCTCCTCTGTGTTGCCCAAGCTAGAATCCTTGAAGTCACCTAATTTCCATTTTCTTTCTCTCTTTCACTACCCACATCCACCCAGCCATGGAGTCCCAGTAGTTCTATATTCGTGGTTCATCCCCCAGTTCTTTGGGGAAGAGTATATGCTGCTCTCTCTGCCTGGGACCCTTTTCCCTTCCTTATTCTGTCTGCCTCGTTCCTATGGGTCTACTGCACAGAGCCTGGTATGTCCTTGCTATGGGCCAGTAAAGTACTCCAACTTCCTAACCCTAATTCTCACATTTAATCGTAATATCCTGCTAATTTGTGTCCCTGTGTCTCTCTTCATCATTAACGTAGAGACTGACAGTGCGTGGTATGTATAGGGTGCTCAATATGTATGTTAGGTGTGTGAAAGAGCAAATAAATGAGTGAAAATGCCAATAAAATAGGAGTCATACCTAACCAGGGCCCAGCAGGGTCTGATTTAAATACTTTTCTACAGAATATGAAGGTAAAGGGGATAGCATTATAATTCATGCTTTTTATGGGTGCCAAGAGGTCATCGATACCTAAGATTGGCTTGTTCACCTTCTGGATGACTGTTTTATCCTCCTTCTAGATGCCATTACTATAATGCAAAGACTGGAAAAATAAAACCTACATTTTCCAGACTATCTTGTAGCCCATATTCTGGATGTCAGTTAGGTCCCACAAACTGGATATACTCTTGAGAGAGAGGGAAGGCAGAGTGGGGTGGAGGCCATTTTCCTGCTGTTATTTCTCTAGTAAAGCAACGCCATGAAAACATGAGAACTCATCATTCCAGGGCCCATCGCCAGTCTTGTGGGTGTCTGGAAGCAGTTGTGGCAGCAGTAATGCCAGTAGTGAGGGTGAAGGCAGAGGCGTCCTGATTCTGAATCACCACTAGAGCATTCTTCCATTCATTCTCTCTCTCCCTCTCTCTCTCTCTAATAGAGCCATTGGAGATTCCAGAATTAATTTCTCCACTCTTTCTACCAATTTGCATAACCGTCTTCCTGTTTAAAATACCTAGAACATTTCTATTTTCTGTACTGAACCATTGCAGATACATAAAGGATAGAAGAACTGGTTTCCCTCTTAGTGACCCAAGGAGACTGCCTTGATCAGTTGCAATTTTTCCCAGAGCAAAGGAAGCAAGAAATACTCCTAAGACTATGTGTGAGGCTATGCTTACTGGTTATTTTATGGTTCTACAGGGGACTGATAAATCATTTCCGTTATCTTTCTCCCCACTTTTCAGCCACCTTTAAGACTATGTTAGAATAGGCCTCTTCACTTGGCAATAAATATGGCCAGTACTGGATAATTACACAGGGGGAAACAAACAAAACTACCTGGAGAAAATATAGGTGAATAATTCAGATCTTTCCCATATTAAGGGTACTTACAAATCAGTGAGAGAAAAACTAAAACCCAATTGAATATGTGCAAAATACTTGAAAATAGGGAGAAAAATAGCCAAAAAAGATGCTAAAATATTTAAGCTTTTTAAAACCAAATTTGCCAAGGTTTTAAAAGACTAGAGTTTCAAATTCATAGTAAAATTGAGAGGAAGGTAGAGAGATTTCCCATATTCTCCCTGTCCCCATGCATGCATAGCCTCCCCACCATCATCATCTCCTATCAGAGTGGTGCATTTGTTGGTGAACCTACATTGACACATCATTCTCACCCAAAGACCATAGTTTACATTAGCGTTCACTTTTTCTGTTGTGCATTCTGTGGGTTTAAACAAATGTATAATGGCATGTATCTACCATTATGGTATCATATAGAATAGTTTCACTGCCCTAAGAACCCTCTGAACTCTGCCTATTCATCCCTTGTTCTCTTCTAATCCCTGGCAACCACTGGTCTTTTTTACTCTTGCCTTTTCCAGAATGTCATAGAGTTAGAATCATACAGTATGTAGCCTCTTCACATTGGCTTCTTTCACTTAGGAATACCCACTGGTTTCCTTGACGTGGAAACTTGGAGGATTGAGACTATGGATGAGGCTATGCTTACTGGTTATGTTATGGTTCTACAAGGGACCGATAAATCATTTCCATTATCTTTCTTGCCACTTTTTAGCCACCTTTAAGACTATGTTAGAATAGGCTTCTTCACTTAGCCTATTCTAAGGCTAAGTGAAGGAAAAAGGAAAAGTTTCCTTTTCGTAGCTTGATAGCTCATTTCTTTTTAGTCCTGAATAATACTCTGTTGTCTGGAAGTACCACTATTTATTTATCCATTCACCTACTAAAGAACTTCTTGTTTACTTCCAAGTTTTGGCAATTATGAATAAAGCTGCTGTAAATATCCATGTGCAGGTTTTGTGTGGACATAAGTTTTGACTCCTTTGGGTAAATACCAATGAGTGCACATGCAGGTGGTGTGAGGAGTATGTTTGGTTTTGTAAGAAACTGCCAAACTGCCTTCCAAAGGGGCTGTGCCATTTTGCATTCCCACCGGTGATGAATGAGGGTCCTGTTGCTCCACATCCTTGCCAAAACTTTGTTTTGTCAGTGTTCTGGATTTTGGCCATTCTAATAGGCATACAGAGATGGTATCTCATTGGTGTTATAATTTGCATTTCCCTGGTGACATATGATGTGGAGCATGTTTTCATATGCTTACTTGCCATCATGGTATCTTTTTTGGTGAGGTGTCTGTTAAAGTCTTGGTTCATTTTCTTTTCTTTTGTTTGTTTTCTTTTTTTTATTTTATTTTAGGTTTGGGGTACATGTGAAGGTTTGTTACATAGGTAAATATGTGCCATGGGGGTTTGTTGTACATATTATTACCTCACCCAGGTATTAAGCCCAGTACCCAGAAAAGTTATATTTTCTACTTGTCTCCCTCCACCCACTCTCCCCCATCAAGTAGACCCCAGTGCCGAGACCAACTCGGTCAGGAAAACCCTAACCCAGCGGTGCTAGAGGAATTAAAAACACACACACAGAAGTATAGTGTGTGGAGTGGGAAATCAGGGGACTCACAGCCTTCAGAGCTGACAGCCCCAAACAGAGATTTACCCACATATTTACTGACAGCAAGCCAGTAATAAGCATTATTTCTATAGATTATAGATTAACTAAAAGTATTCCTTGTAGGAAACAAAGGAATGGGCTGAAATAAAGGGATGGGCTCTGGCTAGTTAGCTGCAGCAGGAACATATCCTTAAGGCACAGATCGCTCATGCCATTGTTTGTGGTTCAGGAACACATTTAAGAGGTTTTCTGCCCTGGATGGGTCAGGTCTTCCTTGCCCTCATTCCAGTAAACCTACAACCTTCAGCGTGGGCGTCATGGCCATCGTGAACATGTGCTGCAGAGATTTTGTTTATGGCCAGTTTTGGGGCCAGTTTATGGCCAGATTTGGGGGCCTGTTTCCAACATCCCAGTGTCTGTTGTTTCCTTCTTTGTGTTCTAAGTTCTTATTATTCAGCTCCCACTTATAAGTGAGAACATAGGGTAGTTGGTTTTCTGTTCCTGCATTAGTTTGCTAAGGATGATATCCTCCAGCTGCATTCATGTTCCCACAAAAGACATGATCTCGTCCTTTCTATGGCTGCATAATATTCCATGGTGTATAGGTACCACATTTTCTTTACCTAGTCTGTCATTGATGGGCATTTAGGTTGATTCCATGTCTTTGCTCTTGCAAACAATGCTGCAGTGAACATTCACATGCATGTGTCTTTATGGTGGAATGCTTTATATTCCTCTGGGTATACCCAGTAATGGGATTGCTGGGTCAAATGGTGGTTCTGCTTTTAGCTCTTTGAGGAATTGCCACACTGCTTTTCACAATGATTAAACTAATTTATATTCTCACCAACAGTGTATAAGGGTTCCCTTTTCTCCACAATCTTGCAAGCATCTTTATTTTTTGACTTTTTAATAATAGCCATTCTGACTGGTTGTGAGATGGTATCTCATTATGGTTTTGATTTGCATTTTTCTAATGATCAGTGGTGTTGAGCTCTTTTCATAGGCTTGCTGGTTGCATGTATGTCTTCTTTTGAGGTGTGTGTTCATGTCCTTTGTCCACTTTTTAATAGGGTTATTTTTCCCTTGTAAATTTGTTTAAGTTCCTTATAAACGCTAGATATTAGACCTTTGTCAGATTCATAGTTTGCAAATATTTTCTTTTTTTTTTTTTCTTTTGGTAAAAGCAATTCTTTTTTTTTTTTTATATTATACTTTAAGTTCTAGGGTACATGTGCATAACGTGCAAGTTTGTTACATATGTATACTTGTGCCGTGTTGGTGTGCTGCACCCATCAACTTGTCAGCACTCATCAACTCGTTATTTACATCAGGTATAACTCCCAATGCAATCCTTCCCCCCACCGACCCCATAATAGGCCCCGGTGTGTGATGTTCCCCTTCCTGAGTCCAAGTGATCTCCTTGTTCAGTTCCCACCTATGAGTGAGAACATGTGGTGTTGGTTTCTGTTTCTTAGTGCGAAAGTTTGTGAGAATGAGGTTTCCAGCTGCAACCATGTCCCTAAAAAGGATACAAACTCATCCTTTTTTATGGCTGGCATGGTATTCCATGGTGTATATGTGCACATTTTCTATTAATCAGTCCTGTCACTGATGAATTTGGGTTGAGGTTCCAAGTCTTTGCTATTGTGGAATAGGTGCCGCAATGAACATATGTGTGCATGTGGTCTTTATAGAGCATGATTTATAGTCCTTTGGGTATATACCCAGCCTCCATGGGACTGGCTGGGTCATATGGTACTTCTAGTTCTAGATCCTTTAAGGAATCGCCATACTGTTTAAATAGGAAACCTTCTCACTGTTGGTGGGATTGGTAAACTAGTTCAACCATTATGGAAAACAGTTTGCAAATATTTTCTTCCACTCTGTAGATTGTCTGTTTACTCTGCTGATAGTTTATTTTGCTGTGCAGAAGCTCTTAAGTTTAACGCGATTCCATTTGTCAATTTTTGCTTTTGTTGTGATTGCTTTTGGTGTCTTTGTCATGAAATCTTTTGGTCCATTTTTCACTCAGGTTATTTGTTTATTTTATTGTTGAGGTTTTTTTTTTTTTTTTTTGAGATGGAGTTTTGCTCTTGTTGCCCAGGCTGCAGTGCAGTGGCACGATCTTGTCTCATTGCAACCTCTGCCTTCTGGGTTCAAGCGATTCTCCTGCCTCAGCCTCCCAAGTAGCTGGGATTACAGGCTCCTGCCACCATAGACAGCTAATTTTTGTATCTTTAGTAGAGATGGGGTTTTCCCATGTTGGCCAGACTAGTCTCGAACTCCTGACCTCAGGTGATCCACCTGCCTTGACCTCCCAAAGTGCTGGGATTACCGGCATGAGCCACCATGCCCGGCCTGTTGAGTTTTAAGAGTTCTGTGTTATCTTAGTTTGTTCGGCTGCTATATCAAAATACTATAGATTGAGTGGCTTATAAACAACAGAAATCTATTTTTCACAGTTCTGGAGGCAGACAAGTCTAAGACCAAGGCACCAACTGATTTGGTGCCTGGTGAAGGCTCACTTCCTGGCCCATAGACAGTTGTGTTCTTGCTGTGTCTTCACATAGCAGAAGGGGAGGGGACACTCTCTAGGGTATCTTTTATAAGGGAACTAGTCCTGTTCATGAGGGCTCTACCCTCATGACCTAATCACCTCCCAAAGGCCACATCTACAAATATGATTACACTGGGAATTAGAGTTTAACATATGAATTTTAGAAGGACACAAATGTTTTCTCTATAGCATTTGCATATTTTGGATAACAGACCTTTATCAGATATTTCTTTTGCAAATATTTTCTCCTAGTCTGAGGCTTTTGAAAAAAATGTTTTCATTCTCTGAGCAAAATTATTTAAAAGTGGTAGTAGTAAGACCTGGTGGGGCTGTGTAACTTTACACTGTTACTTATACATCTCATACCCCACTATAAACTTCTAAATTGGTTAATTTTCTAAAAGTAAGTTTGATGATATTTATTAGAAATCTTTAAAATATTCATTCCCCTAAATCAGTGGTTCTCAACTGGGAGCAGTTTTGCCCCTTGGGGAATATTTGGTAATGTGTGGAGATGCTATTAGTTTTCACAATGGGTTGGGGAGTACTACTGTCATTTAGTGGGTAGAGACCAGGGATGCTGCTCAACATCCTATAATTCAAAAGGGCAGCCCCCACAAAAACTAGGTGGCCCCAAATGTCAATAGTGTCAAGGTTGAGATACTATCTTAGACACAAGAGCTCTGAATTTACCCAAATAAATAATTGAATGCACCTAAAGATTTATTCATTTACTCCTTTGGAGAGAGCAATAAGTCATTAGCAGTAAAAATGGAAATGTATATACTCGATAAATTTTATAGGTATCCATCTTAGAAACACTGACACATGTGTGCAAAAAGGCACATACATAGATGTTCTTTTCAGCATTGTTTTTACCAGTGATATTTTGAAAATAACTGCAATGTCAATCAATGGAGTAATAGTTAATGTACACGCGTGCTCTGAAAAGCAGAGTTTCGGCCATCCATCTTCCCAGTACTCTTTTCTATGATTCTATCCTCCTGCGGGGTTCCTTCTTTGCTGTGGATGGGCTTGGTGGAAGAACGATTCCCAGAACTGGTCTCATCCTGTCATTTCCCAGTTTAGAAACCAGAAAGGACTGCTCTTTCCTCTCCTGCCGCTTGGTTGAGCCAAGAGGAAGCCACGTGGCCTAAGTCTAGCCAATCAGATGAGACATTAAATTGTGAACAGATTTAATGGCAGAGTGAGAGAGATCGTTAAGAATTAAATCTCTGAGTGGTGACAATTGTAGGTATATGTGGGGCAGAGGGGAGCTGACTTTTGGTCTCATGGTTCCCGCTGACAGTGCTGGGCTTCTTCTATTTCTCAATCCATTAGAAAAACTTTGGGTTCTGTTATTAAGAACATTGATGATAAGCCCTAGCAGCAGTTCTTTAAATAGATACGTTAGATCTCTGTGAGTTGCAAAGGATCCTAACTGATAAGCTGGAGAATTACATGCAATAGTTAAAAAGAAAGCTCGGCAGTACATATTAGTAAGAGGAAAATCAAGTTGCAGAATGTTCATTCACTTAAGGAATGTTTATTGTGCTTTTGCCATGACTAGTTTCTGTACTTGGAACAAGATAGACCTGGTCCCTGCCCTTGTGGAGCATTATTTAAGACAGCAAAAAATTGCCTAATAATTGTGGGATGACAAATACTGTTTATTATGGCACGTGTTATATGGAAAAATTTACAGCCATTAAAAATAATGATTTTAATGATTGTAAATATGCTGTTTGTACTATATATATACTAAGTCAAATAAGACTTAAAATTATTAACATGTATGCATATATACATAATCACTATATATAACAAAACAATTTAAAAATTACATACATATGGACGGGTGTGGTGGCTCATGCCTGTAATCCTCCCACTTTGGGAGGCCACGGTGGGCAGATCACGAGGTCAGGAGATGGAGACCATCTTGGCTAACACAGTGAAACCCCGTCTCTACTAAAAAATACAAAAAAATAGCCGGGTGTGGTGGCGAGTGCCTGTAGTCCCAGCTACTCAGGAGGCTGAGACAGGAGAACAGCATGAACTCGGGAGACGGAGCTTGCAGTGAGCTGAGATCACACCACTGTACTCCAGCCTGGACAACAGAGCGGGACTCTGTCTCATTAAAAAAAAAAAAAAAAAAAAAAGTTACACACACACACACAAAGTTGAGCATCCTAAATCCAAAAATCTGAAACCCTAACTGCTCCAGAATCCAACTTTTTGAGCACCAGTGATGCTCAAGGGAACTGCCCATTGGAGCATTTTGAATTTGAGATGCTCAACAGTTAAGTATATTGCAAATATTCCAAAATTCAAAAAAATCTGAAATTTCAGATAAGGGATGTCAACTGTATAGAAGCACGCACACACACAAAGTTTTTTTAAATTGCACGTAACCAACAGGAGATATACCACAATGCTGTCAAGACTCATTTCTGAATGTTAGAATTAGATATAATGTTTTATGTTTTCTAAATTGTGGCAACCTGTATATATTATTTTATAATTATAAATCTTATCATCTATAACTATGAAGTTACTTAAGATTTAGATAGTAAAGCATTTGAAATTTTTAAACTTCATTTTATACATAACTATATTTTTGAAATGCCCCACAATAGGAATATCCTAACTATATAAGCGAACACATCTATATAATGTATACATACAACATATATGCTATTGAGTAAATACAAATGTGCCTGTCATCTTACTTTAATACATTTTAAATTTTTAGAATCAAGTCAGAAGTATTTGTGGTCTATGCTACCCTGAATCTCCCTTTGCTGGTCCCTGACCTATTAGAAGTTACCTGAGAGAATGAGGGCAATAGCTGGACTGATTTATCTACTGATGCCAGGTTGGGAGGGGATAGCAAAGTGAGTGAGGTCAGCTGAGATAGGTGTGGTGTATCAGAAATTGACTGCATTTCTGGAATTATCTTTAAGTAGGCTTTTCATCTATCAGAGAACGCACTCTTAAATCTTGTGTAAGTATACTCAAGGTGGGATGTGTGGAGCTTCTAACACAATCTCTTTTGTTTGGGGGCAGGCAAGGTAGGGGCTCCTCTTGACATCAAGCTGGGCGCATTGAACTGTACGGCTTTCAGCATCCAGTGGAAAATGCCAAGGCATCCTGGGAGCACCATCCTTGGGTACACTGTGAGTCCATGGGCACGGGAGTTTCCTCAGTGGGTGTGTTGTGTGACTGTATGTCTTTCTCATCCTTGCTTTTTCTAGATATCTGTCCTTTCATATCAGTAACTGCCCCATTCTCCCTCCATAAAGCTAGAAGAGATGTCCCCCTTTGAAGGATATTTGTAAATGCCCTGAATGTCACATCACACCTGCATTACTCACTTAGGATCTATCCAGTCCTTTCTCTGTTCAGCTGTGGGAAAATATAAACTAAAAGGACATGGTTGTTGCTATTCAATTGCCTATAGTCAAATCTGGAGAATAAAGTATGAACATGGGAAAGAGGAAATCACTGTGGAATGTTATCAATAAGTACAAAATAATGTAAAGTAAGAAGGTGGGTAGGCAAGATGGAGGAAGCAGCAGAGAATGCATTCTTACCTATCAGAGGCTGCAAACTGGGCTGATACCTTTTCACCAAAATGTTTTCCTTGAATAGTGTTTTTAGAAATGAGTCAACTTTGAGAAGTCAAGATATTTCACATAAATGTTTGGAATTGTGAACTCTCTGGGATATGGGGAGAGCTGGCCACACTGGGTCCACATTCCTATCCACCTGCTGGAACTCAGCTGCTCATTTTAGATGAGCTGTAAGACCTCAGTAACACCCCAATCCCACCACCTGCTACTGTCTCCATTTCACCGAGGGACAGTAGCCATTGATAATGGCCCTCGTCCTATTGTTTTCTAAAAGTAGAGGAATACATCTCTGGACTCATGTCTTATCGAAAGTGAGAAAATGAAAGATTACCCGGGCGGCTCATGCATTTTGGGAAGAATAACACGAGCCACGTCCAGACCTCTGCATCTCACTTCATTGATATGTGTCTTCCTCCTGGACTCCGCAGGCTTCTGAGTTTGCAACACCCCCCACCCAACCCAAGTAGGTCTGATGTGTGTTCCCGCAGAACTAGTGCACGTGACATTAGGCGACGCACCTCAGAGCCTGCTGCCACTGTGAGTGTAATTACAACCTTTGATCTTACACAAGCACGGGCTCTGCTCTCACCGGGGTGTCTGCATCTTTTCAAGGTCTTTTACTCTGAGGTTGGCGCAGATAAATCCCTGCAGGAGCAGTCGCACAACGTGCCTCTCAGCCGGGACATCCCGACCACGGTGAGTTTCTCCATCCTGGCAGCCTCCTCAAAAGCACGTGGGCGCTATTCTGGGAGATTGCTGATTTGGTGTGTGTGCTACTGTACATGTGATAATAACTAATGCTTCTAATAGTCCTTTAGGATTTCCCAATGTCATCCATGTACATTTCCTCTGAACCATGCCAACTACATCTCTGAAAAACAGGCATCTGACGAAAGAGTCCTGGTGTAAATGCTTCCATCCTGGACTCAACCCTATTTTATCATGCAAGAAAACTGCCACCTTACAGCTGGTTTTTCCCCTTCTTTTCTTCATAAAGTTCAGTTCTGTTTTTTTTTTATCCCAATAAAAGCTTTATACATAAATATGACGCATTTGTATCTTCCCAGCTGCCTGAAGACACAGTGCAGAAGAAGAGGATGTAATTTGAAACGTATATTTAAATGGTCCAAGTTGTTTATTTATTTTTTTTCAAGCCCAGCACCCCGTCCTTCCACTAGCCAATTGTTGGGTCCTCATCTATTTTCTTTTGTTTCTCCTCAAGGTCTCTTAAGTGAATTTTTGGCCTTAGGCATCTTGTATTTTCTTTTCTTTCACTCCCCTCCCTCATTCTGCCACAACCTCAGGCTAGAGCCTTTTGAATTGCTCTACAAGGAGTTAGCACCAGTGCTCATAACACTATTATAATGGTGGTGGTGGTGCTAGCTCCTATTTGATCCGTGCCTTCTGGTGGCAGCACCTGACAAACAGGCAGCACCTGTTTGTCATCCATGATAAGGAACTATCACTTATTGAGCATCTGTTACCTGGCAGCCACCACCCTTTGCTTTACATTTACTTTGCCACTTACTCTTCACAACTATCCTATGACCTCATTTTATGGACAAGGACGCTGAGACTTGGAGAGGTGAAGTAACTTTCCTCAAATCATACATTAGTGAGTAACAGCATCAACTGTAAACTCAGAGCTGACTGACCTCTGAGCCCCAGCCCTTGCTGGTTCTACCAAAGCTCTCATGACTCAGAAGGAATAGATGCACATTTCCAGCTTGCTTTTATTTTGTATGACATGCATTTAAGCTCAAAATAGACTTTTGCTTAAGCATCCAGCATTGGCCGCAGAAGCTGTCAACCTCAGCCTCTATAGTTTACTCTGTCTGAAGAGAGGGAGATGGGTTGGAACTTTCAATAAGCTCATTAACCTCACCAAGAAGCCTGATTGTCCCTAGTAGTGTCCCCAGCCACCCCAGCCTGGTGTCCTGCAGGGCTTACTGCTTGACCTGGAACCCAGTTCAGGTATGAAGAGTGACACAAGACTTTGAGTCTAGACAGTGCCTCTGAAATTGATATCCTGCCCATCATAGAACCTGGGCTGAAAATTGGCATCTCTCTGAAGGTCACTGCTGTATAAACCTAAAACAGGGCTGGGAGGGAGACCAGCACTCTGGACTTTTAGGCCTGTTTCTTCCATTTACAGGTTGGGTAGTGTTGGTCAGAGTCACTTAAACTGTCTAAACCTCAACTTTTTTTCCATGATAGAGGTGTAATAATTATTCTCTTGTGAGGACCAAATAAAAGCCACGTGGGTGGTAGTTATCATTCCCGATGACTTATATGTTAAATACATTCTCTCCATTATCAACATCTAGGCATTAGAGTACACTATCAAATTCTGCATTTGATCGTCTTGCCAATTTTGACAAACTTGCATAGGGGCCACTCTATGCTCAACATAAGACAACACACAGTCCCTGTTTGGGGGCAGCTTTCAGTCTTCTGAAAACCACATCCACACAGATAAAACAATTAGGGAGCAACGTAAGATCAGATGTCATTATTAACATGCTGCTTAGTAGACAGGGTTTGAAGAGTGAGAGGTGAGTGTGGGAACGAGTGGTCAAGAGGTGAAAGTTGGGACTGAGGACTGAAGCAGGAACTTTCTGGAAAGGCAGACTCAAGGGAGGGACATCCCAGTTGGAATGGTTTGAGCCCAATGAGCATGAATGTGTCCACACATGTCTCTCTCTCTCTCTCTCTTTCTCTGTGTGTGTGTGTTTGGGGGTAGGGAGGGTTGGGGGTGGGGAGAGTTGCAGAATAAACAGAATGAAAAGAGGAAATCATGACTACACATAAAGGCAGTGATTCAGCAAGGGAGTGGGAGGAGTCTGATATAGCAGAATGTGTCCTGGATTCTGATGGACTTGTGTTCATATTTCTGCATTTCAACAAAACAGCTGCTTAACCTTACTAGGTCTCAGTTTCCTCATTGACATAACAGGGATCCCAAAAATATCTATATCATAGTGTGTCTGTGGTTCCCAAACTGTGTGCCAGAGTGCTCCAGGGCTCTGCAGCAGGCTTACAGGGGCACAGTAGAATATTTAACATTTTTGAGGAAAACAGCAACATCTGTGTGAATTACTGCATTAGTCCATTCTCATGCTGCTAATAAAGGCATACTTGACACTGGGTAATTTATAAAGAAAAGAGGTTTAAATGACTCACAGTTCTGCATGGCTGGGGAGGCCTCAGGAGACGTACAATCATGGCGGAAGGCACCTCTTCACAGGGCGGCAGGAGAGGGAATGAGTGCTGAGTGAAGGGGGAAGCCCCCTATAAAATCATCAGCTTTTGTGAGAACTCACTCACTATCACGAGAACCGCATGGGATAAGCCACTTCCATGATTCAGTTACCTCCGGCTGGTCCCACCCTTGACACATGGGGATTATTACAATTCAAGGTGAGATTTGGGTGGAGACATAGAGCCAAATCATATCAACTGTTATTACCAAGGTGTTTGGATATAACTACTTAATAAATGGGCATTTCTTTTGGCATTGAGATGCTATAAATATTACTGACACACTAAGGGTGGCAAGAACAGAGAAAGTTTTAGGAACTCTGTACTATATCATATCATTCTATAGATAAAGATGTGAGTTATAAGGTCATGATTGTAGAACCTTCAGCATGATACCTGGCACAGAATGAGAGCTTAGTAAGTGGTCAGTATGATTCATACTGCAAAGATGTGTGTTTGCTGCCCTTGGCTGTGCATGGCAAAAGGGGCAGGTGCTGTACAGATTTGTTTTATTCATGCAAGTTTTTTGTTTTTACTCTTCATGTTGCCTCTGTTTTTTCCCCTCTCCAGGGATAACCTGATCATCAGGCAATTTTTGTAAGCATGTTTTAGAAAATTTAAACACCTGTCCCAACCCAGGATTCAGGGGATCTCTTTTCATCAAAATGTTGATTTTCCTGCATCTCCCTCTTGCTGATTAAGGCTCAGTGGAGAGTGCCTAGTTCTAGTGTAAGCACAGACAGCTGAATCTACAAGGTGAATTTTTAATCATTTAGAGGAAGCCACTTTTATCCTTGCATGTACTTCTTCATCTCACACAGCAGAGTAGGGTTAAGGGGAACCTCTCTGAAGGTTGAAGTAATTTAAGCTCTGGTTCAAAAGTAGGTGAAACAGATTGAAAAGGAGAGAAAATATTTAACTAGTGAGCACCTCTCTGGAAGTAGCTCCCGCTCCTTTTACCTCCTCTTTTCTCACTCCCTTATTTCCTCTGACAATTCCAGATTGTGTTTTCAGTAAGATAGGACCGATAGATTTGGTTTTCTGGATTGAATACCAAACTGGGGAGTGGATTGACAAATGATTAATCTGATTTAACTGATAAAATGACCAAAATACCCTGGCTGATAATGTGGAGTTGGGCTGCATTGTTTGATAATCTGCCTTCTAGAAGCTTCCAATTTGGCAGCATTTCAAGCCCACCTTATCTTTTTCTTAAAATAATACCCTCCAGGTTTCCTCCTGGAAAACAAAATAGTAAAACAAATCAGGGCAATTTGGCAAATTTTTTAGAGTTAGAAATAGATAAGGATGTTTAGGGTGGTGGTCTTTACACTTTTTGATCATGCATACCATCAGTTAAAAATATTTGAACATGCACCAATATATGTATATTTATGTATTTATAAATTATACATATGCTACTGTACTAATATATTATGTACATTATAAAATCTCACAGAATTTTAAAGGAGGAGATAAAACAGAAATAGAGAGTTCTTGTGTTTTCTTCTGGCATCTCAGTGGGTTGTCTTGCTGTCCCTGGGGATGCACCACCACCCTGCTTTAGAGTCCACTGATTGACCCAGAACTTAGAGAGAGAAAACTTAACCAGGAATCAGAAGACTTGTTCCTGCTCTCTCATCAGAGCAAGGGTGACCTGAGGTGAAGTCACTGAGCTCTTCTGAATTTCTCTTCAACTGTAAAATGAAGGGATGGGGCCGGGCGCAGTGCCTCACGCCTATAATCCCAGCACTTTGGGAGGCCGAGATGGGTGGATCAGGAGTTCGAGACCAGCCTGGCCAACATAGTGAGACCCCATCTCTACTAAAAATACAAAAAAAAAAATTAGCTGGGTGTGGTAGTAAGCGCCTGTAATCCCAGCTACTTGGGAGTCTGAGGTGGAAGAATCACTTGAACCCTGGAGGCGGAGGTTGCAGTGAGCCAAGATTGTGCCATTGCACTCCAGCCTGGGCAACAAGAGTGAAACTCCATCTCAAAAAAAAAAAGAAAAAAAAAGGGATGGACTAGCAATGATTCTCAGCTGGGGGTGCCTTTGTCCCCTCCTGGGCATTTTGGTGGACAAGCATCAGGGATGCTAACTTTCCTGCAGTACATAGGACAGATCCACGTAAGGAAGATTTGTCCAGACTCCAAAGCTAATGCTGCCCCTGCAGCAAAGCTCTGGAAAATAACTTCCTGTGACCACCCAGAGAATAGAAATCCCTACAACTCCTCCCTCCACCCTGCTCTGCACAGCCATCCTCAGCGCATTGGAGGAAGGATGCTTGGAAGATAGCACTTTTCTCTTTCTCTGGTGCCTTCCACTGGACGATGCTAGGTGGTCCCAACTCTCACTAAGGCAACTGAGGCCTAGCCTTGACTTGTAGGGTCAACTGTGAGGTTGAATCCAAGTTTACTAGCTATTAATGAAGGTTGTTTTAGAAGAATTATAGACCTTCTGTGTTGAATCTTTGGCCCAGAGAAGCTAAGTGGCATCCCCAAGACCACACAGCTAGGTTAGCAGCAGAACCTGGGTCTCCTGGCTCCCAGTCCAGTTCTCTACTCAATTCATGCCTCCTCTCAACTGTGCTCATCTGAACTAATGAATAAGACAGCCTCTAGCCTTATTTCTGAAGCCAAATGATGTGTATTTCAGGCAGTAGGAGGAGAAAGAACAGCAGCATGTAAGGAGGTAAAGGTGAGGTCTGAAATCAGAGTCAGAGACTTCAGAACAATTCAACATGATTTTGTCAATGCAGAGTGAAAAGTATGTAGTGAAGAATAGCCTTGCTGGGTGCGGTAGCTCATGCCTCTAATCCCAACACGTTGGGAGGCCGAGGTGGGCAGATCACTTGAAGTCAGGAGTTTGAGACCAGCCTGGCCAACGTGGTGAAACCCCGTCTCTACTAAAAATACAAAAATTAGCCAGGCATCGTGGTGCATGCTTGTAATCCCAGCTACTCAGGAGGCTGAGGCAAGAGAATCACTTGAACCTGGGAGGCAGTTGCAGTGAGCTGGGATCGCATCATTGCACTCCAGCCTGGCCAACAAGAGTGAAACTCTGTCTCAAAAAAAAAGAAGAGTCTCATCTTTTCTTGGGCTCTTCTTACATGGTAACCCAGGTTGGTTTTGTATATTGGGTCATGTATTAGATAGATATTAGTCTAGCAGGCCAGAAACTCAAATTAACAGTGTTTCTAATGATATGTGCATTTACATTCCCCCCGATGGAACTTGTCTGGATGTCACCTTCTGGTGGCTTCACTTGATCAGAGAGCCAGGCTCCTTCCAACTCAGTGTTCTACCAACCCCTTGTGCCCTCCTGCCCATGGTCCAGAATGGCTTACGCTGTCACATCCACACTCTGGCCAATAGATAAGGAAAAGAGGAAAGGAAACACACTCCTTCCTTTTAGGGGAGATCTCAAAAGTTGGTGTCAGCATTCTCACTCACAACCTATTGGACAGAATCTAGCCATAGGGCCACACCTGGAGGGAAAGGAGGCTGAGAATGTAGTCTTTGAGTGGCCCAACTGAAATATGAGGACTCTATCATGAGAAAGAAGAGAATGGGATGAGTCATCCAGGTGACAGACTGTGAATGGAGGGAATGGAAAAGGCGGTTGAACATGGGAAAAACCAGGTGCCCGTTTCAGAACTAGTTAGTGATGCTGTGTCTACGAGTCAGGTGATTAGAACTATATAAAGTTTCATGAGGGAAATCAGACCCACGGTTGCCTGCAGTTATATAAACTCTCTGAATACAGTCTCATTGTCTGCAAAATGGAGACAATAGGACTGATCTCTTAGAGTTGTTGTGAAGATTAAAGGAAATAATGGTGTACAGAGATTTTATGAATTCCAAAATGCTATATAAATGAAAACTATAATGATGATAACAATTGTAAGATGAAAGTTTGTTGTTCTGGCAAGCTGTGAAGAAGGCAAGAGTCCTGAAAGTTGCCCGAGCTTTCTCACTGGGCTCAGTGACCAGCCTTGCTTTTCTCTTCTATAGATGTGAATTCACTGCTCGCATGAAGCCTCTCAACAGCGGTGTTGAGCAGACAAAAGGGTTTTGCATTTCAGAAAGAACTAGGCAAACACAAAATAGGGGTATTTTGTAGCAAAGCACTCAGCTTCACCCAAAAAAATGGTGGGGAAGGGCCTGGGGAGACTGTTGAGGTCACTCTGGCCTCTACTCCAGGAAAACAATTTCCCCCACTCTGTTTCTCACTAACTTGTGGAGAAATGAAGCTCAGGAGAGATAAACATCTTGACTTGTCTTCAGACTTCCACAAGGCAACGAAACAAAGCAAAAGACTGTTTCTGTACTTTGAAAAGAGCATGTTCAGCATCTGCCCTAGTTTGATGCAAGCCTGAAGTGGTGATGGTAAGACCTTTAAGGACAGAAATACAAAGATTTATGGTGTGTGGTATTTTACTACAAATTGCAAGGATTATCACAAGTCACAATACATTGAGGATTCCATTTGAGAGGAGAGATGTCAGGGGAGGAAGTGACAGTGAAATCGCTGAATTCAACATGTTTCTGTGGCCCTTACTGCTCAGTCCCCTTGATTTTCACCTTTATGCCATTTTCCGGAGTGTCAGTGCAGAAAAAGAGACAGACGGGAAACAGCCGGCTTCTGGGAAGGTCACCCTCTACTCCTCAGAATGCACCCAAGCTGAAGGTAGCACTAATCTTCCATATCCAATAAAGAGTTCCAGTAGTTTTTAATCTATATATGGAACTACAAATAGGATTTTGCTTGGTTTTCAGTGGTAACATTTAAATTTCTGATACATTAACTTCCGTGGTCATAAAGTAGTAACAATCTAGTTTTCTGTGATTATGGTAAGTACTGTTTGTTGTTGATTTAAACATTATTTAATATTTTTTGTACATGTACTGGCCAATTAGAACTTGGGCATTGGTGTCAAATGGAGAAGGGCTCAAATCCCTATTTTGCCACTGACTAAATCTTGAGCAAATTGTGAACTTTTCAGGGCTTAGGTTTTCTCCTCTGTAAATGAAAACAAGAGTGATACCTACCTCACAGAACTGAAGGAAGAATTAAATAAGGCTACATATAGCCTTCTTTCTCTTTGTTCCTGAAACAGAGAAAACACCCATCACTGGTAATTAATGGTAGCTGTGCTTGGTATTGAGCTATAGCTACAATACTCTCTGGATCCACATCACCACCCACACTTCATCCAGCATCATGACTTCCCAGGAGTAAAGAATCCCAAAGCAGAAGTCTGGGAGAGTGCTGTGTTGGTTCGAAAGTGTTTCTGCTTCCATTAGGAAAGCGTGGAGCGTTAGTCGGGAGAGGAGTGAGAACAGAGGGTTGGATCCACCTGCTGCCTCCAGTCTCTTAACCACCAAACTTGGCGTGAAACCTGGAGACAGAAGGTGAAGCTCAGGAGCACAGATGCAAGGACGTGGAGCCGGAGAGGGGATCTGAAGGCAGGTCCACATGTGCAGCAGAGGCCCCTTGTGAAGCCACATGTAGGATGGAGTGGAGATGGGAGGGAGGGAGGGAGGGTGGGGCAGACTGAAGACCCAGGCAAGGAGTCAAAGGGGTGGGAACTCAGGGACCGAGGTGGAAATGGGACAAGGGAGCAGGTCTGAAAGGCATGGTGGGGTGGCTGGAAGGAGGTGGACAGGAGAGTCAGTCCTGTCCCTGGAGGTGCTAATCCAGGGCCTGGGGCAGGGGTACTGATGCTGTGAGTCAAGATGCAGGGCTCAGTAGTATCAGCTGGCTTCTTGATGAGGTCATCTGTTTACATGAGACATCTTGGCTTGATTTCTTTCTTTCATCATTCATTAGTTCATTTATTCATTCATCAAGAAGCATTGCTTGAGCATTTGCTAGATGCCTGGTAACACTATGCTAAGCTTTGGGATGCCAGAGGAATAAGAACTTGCTTACTGGCTTCAAGTGGGTGGGGACAAGGTGACAAATCAACTGATAATTAAAATACAAGGTGAGTGTTGCTCAGATTGAGGTGCACCAAGGACACCAGGACAGCCTAGAGAAGGGGGACCTAACCAGACTGGGGCGGGGCCAGAGAAATGAGGTAATGTCTCAGCTGATCTGAGTCATGAAGAATGAGTAGGGGTGAGCCAGGCAGGAGTAGGGAGGACATTTCATGTAGAGGGAGCAGCAGGTTCAAAGGCCCAGAGGCATTGAATGGCATAAATTTGAGCCCTGCCAAGTTCTTAAGTATGACTGGAATGTAGAATGTAAGGAGGGAACATGGTACGGGATGATGCTGGAAGGATAAACAGGGGGACATGACATGCTCTTCTGAGGGGTTTTAAAGTATGAAGTATGTGATCAGATTGCGGATTTAGAAAGATAACTAGCATAGCACTGTGGAGTCCAGACTGGAGGTACAGGCAGGGCAGCACTGGTGGCAGAGGAATCAGAGCCCATTGTCATATTTATGAGGACTTGGTCTTCAAGGGCTGTAAAAATGAAATGACAGAAACACATTCAAGTGATATGAAAGAGGTGGAATCTGCTGCATGGGTAACTGATTAGATGGTGGCGAGGGGTGTAGGGTGAACTCATAGAGGAAAGCATCAGGAATTCTGGCCTTGGGTAATGGTGGGGGGGGCAGGAGAGAGAGAGAAGGCAAGCAGTGAAGCTATGTTTTGGTTTGGTTTTGGCAGAAGGAGGAATGATTAGTCGAGCTTTGGTTGTGTTACACTTGGGTTGCTTGGTAGTCTCTGGGTAGAGATGTTCAAGAGGCACTCCATGCCTGGAGACCAGGAGGCAGGCCAGAGCTAGAGGTGCAGAGTTGGAAGATGTCACCCTGAAGGTGGTGCCAGAAGCTAACAGAATGGAAGAGGAGCGTACTCAAGCAAGACTATGAGGGAGAAGAGAAGATGGTGACAGGGTGAACTCCTGGGAAAGAGTAATCCTTACAGGTAGCAGAGAAAGGGGGTGGATGGAGAGTATTGGAAATGAGCAACACGAGAAGTAGAAGGTGACCACAGAGGAGCAGAGTCATGATTTCCAACGGAGCCAAGAGATTGAAGAAGCAAGGGTGGACAATGGTGTTGAAAGCTGCAACGAGTCATTAAAGACTGAGATGCACCCACTGGATTCACTACAGAGTTGTTACAGTGTCTTGGTAAGAACATCTCAATAGGTTTGTAGTGAGAGTGGCCAGGTGGGCGTAAGTTCAGGAGTAAATAGGAGGTGAGGCAACAAAGAGAACTTCAAGAAGGTTGCCTCTGAGGAGAGGATCTAGGGGTGCAGATGTGGTAGGGAATTACTGTTTTTAAGGTGTGAGAGTCTTGAACATAGTAAATACAGAAGGATCAGAGAGTTACTGTTTTTAAGGTGTGAGAGTCTTGAGCATAGTAAATACAGAAGGATCTGGTAGATACTGGATCTAGGGGGATCAGGACAATAAGAGGAGGGGGAACAGATGGGGCAGTTCAGGGCCTGAGAGGTGAGCCAAGCCCCAGAACAGCAGTTCACAAACCTGGCTGCACATTAGAATCACCTGGAGGGCTTTAAACAAATAGATGCCTGGTTCTGTCACCTGTAGATTCTGATTTAAGTGGTCTGGAGTGGAGTTCAGGCATCGTCATTTAGATCAACGAGTGATTCTAATGTGTAATCAGGGTTTAAGAACTACTGTATTAAGTATTCAGTAATTATTTGTTGAATGCTTTAAAAAATCATAGGGATGCCCTTAATTCTTCTTAGCAACAATTAATGTTCAAACATCTGCAAAAGAGGTTGTGAAGAAATTATAAGACATGGTCCCTGCTCTCAAGTTGCTTATAATCCCGTAAGAGAAATAGTAATAGTTTTAAATAAATACATTGTAAATGTGTTAAAGTAGTGGCACAATTTTCAGTAGGATGAGATCACTAGGCCTGTGTGGTCAGGGAAGGTGTCAAAGGGAGAGCTTGGCCTTTGGAGTAGTTCGGGAGCCTAGGTAAGTAGAGAAGAGGAAGGTTCCCACATGCCCAAGACAATAGTCATGACCACTCATTTCCTGAGCACATCTTCCATACTGGCTACTTTACACACAGTATCTCAAATGTTATAATCATGCAAGATGGTTATATGTCACGCCTATTTTACAGAAGAAGAAAGTGAGGCTTAATGAATTTAATATCAAGGACACAGCTAGTAATAAGTGGCAGAATCAGGATTCAAGCCCAGGGCTGGTTGACTACAATGACAGTGCCCTTTCCACTACAATGGGCTGCTGCTTCCCACCAATCAGACCCAGGCTCCCAATTACTGTGTAGCACTGTAGCTTTGGGGACACACCACTTTTGCCAAAGCTCAAGGTGGAGAAAGCCCTCTTTGGCTGGGGCTTCCTGCTCAGGGCCCTTTGTGCAGGGGAAGTACAGACACACACACACACACACACACACACACACACACACACACACACACTTTTAAGAAAGTCTTCCTGGTAGTTCTAATGCTGTTTAAAATTTGAGAACTAAAATTCCAGTCCCTACTTTCTAGGTACAAATCAAGACCTCAGTGTGCAGCTGCAGCTATTCCCCGAGCATCTGAAATCTGCAAATGGAAAGAAGGAACTGGAGAATTCCAGCCTTGGAAAGAATCATCACCTGCCTTCCAGCAGCCTGTACTTTAATCAAAGAATTCTGATATTCACAGTAACATTTGCTAGTGTGAATGTATCCAGTTCTAGGACCATGGATAGATTTCAATAAAGGGCCATCCTCCAGTCTTGGAAAATATGTCATGGTCATTTTTTTCTTGGCAAAGCTTAAAACTGGGCCAGTCCTAGAAAAAGCAAAACATTCTCTATGCCAAGCAATTTCACAGGGACCTCGAGATATAAACCTCATGGAAATCATACAATTTGCTCAAACAAATCTTCTGATTGTTGGCATCTTTCTTGTTTGGTCATTGACAGGAGGAAGTGATTGGAGACTTGAAACCAGGCACTGAATATCGTGTGAGCATAGCAGCTTACAGCCAGGCTGGCAAAGGGCGGCTGAGCTCTCCTCGGCATGTCACCACTTTGTCCCAAGGTAAAGTAGGTTCAAATTCGTTAATAGGTGGCAGGCTGCTCATGCATCCTTCATTCAGCAAATATCAGTAGGGACCTCCTGTGTGCCAAGCATTGTGCTAGGCTCTGGGAATTCAGTAGAGAACAAAAGCAAGCACAGCCCCTGCCCTCTCAGAACTTAGTGGGGTAAGTCAAGACATTCCCTCATTAGTGTGTAGTCACAGAGTGTGATAGGTGCTTCAGCACTGTAGGAACATACAACACAGGGATAAGGGAAGAATTCCCTGAAGAGATGACAACTAATGGAGATCTGACAGGTAAGTAGGAATTAAGAAGGTGAGGAAGGGGAGTGGGAGAAGAGATTTATAGGCAAAGGGAATGCAACTAATGTTTTTAGAGGTGGCACCAAGCTGGACAGTAGGGTACAAAGTTGGGTTGATGGTGGTCACTGCTGGCAAGGAGCTTTTTGTGGAAGGAGAAGCCAATGACAAATGAGTGACAGCAGCACTTCTTTTTTTTTTTTTTGAGACAGTCTCATTCTGTCACCCAGGCTGGAGTGTAGTGGTGCAATCTTGGCTCACTGCAACCTCTACCTCCCGGGTTCAAGCGATTCTTCTGCCTCAGCCTCCCGAGTGGCTGGGTCTATAGGCACACGCCACTGCACCTGACTAATTTTTGCATTTTTAGTGGAAACAGGGTTTCACCATATTGGCCAGGCTGGTCTCAAACTCTTGACCTTGTGATCCACCTGCCTCAGCCTCCCAAAGTACTGGGATTACAGGCATGAGCCACTGCACCTGGTGACAGCAGCACTTCTAAGGACTGCACCGGAGGCTGTGGAGCACACGGGAGGGCACACTTCCTCTGCCCCAGCCTCACAGGCTTTCAGAAGGAGTCCTGGCTTTGGCCTGAGTTACAAAAAAATGCATAGGATTTTGCTAGGAAGAAAAGACAGGAAAGGTCTCCCAGGCAGTTGGAGTAGTGTGAACAAAGGCTAGGAGATGTGTGTGTCTGGATGTGATCAGAAACAGTGGTCACTTGAGGTGATGGGCTCATGGGTGACTCCTACCTCTTTACATAGAAGGGCATTTCCCAAATGACCTACCATTACTATGCATTCTGATTGTCAGGGGCAAAACACACAGAGAAAATAATGATTGGCAGTGATTGTAAGCATTTAATTTTCCTTGAAGGTAAATATCAGTTCTGACAATACAAACACAGATGGAAGGCTGTTAGGAGTTGAGAATGTGATAGAAGGTTTTCCAGGAAACTTAACCACTGTGTGTCCCAGGATTAGTGACTGGGACATAATTCATTGGATTTGCAGTCAGGGGTGCAGCCAGGAGAAGGGAAGACCAGTCTCATTGATTCGAACCTCACACAGTGATCAAGTTGTGATTATGTTTTTGTATTTGTTTGGTTTGGGTTTTGAGGCTGTTCTGAACAGAGATATTTTGGGTATAGGAAGCACTCGTGCTGTTTATGTATTATATTAAACCTCTCCAACGGCTGAGACCACCAGCCTAGTCTAGTTGTATTTGTTGTCCCACCTAGATTCCTGCCTGCCTCCGGCAGCTCCCCAGCAGCCACATGTCATTGTGGTTTCGGATTCTGAGGTGGCCCTGTCTTGGAAACCTGGAGCAAGTGAAGGAAGCGCCCCTATTCAATACTATTCTGTGGAATTCATCAGGTAAGTCTGTATGTCACATTCAAAAGTCAAATGTGTGCCGGGCATGGTGGCTCACACCTGTAATCCCAGCACTTTGGGAAGCTGAGGTGGGTGGATCACAAGGTCAGGAGATTAAGACCATCCTGGCCAACATGGTGAAACCCTGTCTCTACTAAAAATACAAAAATTAGCTGGGCATGGTGGCATGCACCTGTAATCCCAGCTACTCAGGAGGCTGAGGCAGGAGAAACCCTTGAACCTGGGAGGTGGAGGTTGCAGTGAGCCGAGATCATGTCATTGCACTCCAGCCTGGGCAACAGAGCATGACTCCATCTAAAAAAAAAAAAAGAAAAAAAAATGTGTAGATGTCAGAATTCCAAGCCTGATGTAAGACAATGAGGAGAGTCACCTCCAGGTCTCTACCACGTGTATATTTAAGAGTGAACACAGGCTTGGAAGCCCATGTATATACTTGGGCCAGTAATGATCCCCCACCTCTTTGTTGGTGGGTCGTCCGGTAAACCTGTCTGTATCACATACCTCTTCCTCATTTCCCTGGCACAGTCAGAGACTGTTCTAGGCTCTGAAAACTGCTGAGGTACCATTTCTGATAAGCCTGCCTACATTTCAAAGCATGAGCCTTGCCCTCCTGGCTTTGAAATATTATATATCAAAGTAAATATTTGATGATGCTGTTTCTTAGGAGCAGGGAAAAAATCTTTTAAAAACAAGGACAACCCATTGTTTCTTTCACGTCCCTATTGCCTTGGGACAAGTGTCTTGGTTTGGCCTCAACGTTTTCCTTTCATCTGCCTCTCCATTTCTTATTATTCAGCTTAGCAGAGGGTAGAGTGACTGGACATTTTTTACAGATATTAAAGCATTTATTCTCAAGTTAGTACTGCTACGTAATTTTAAAGAAATAGAGAAAGGAAAACAAAGGTCAACAGAAAGAATTCCCAGTCTAAGGTATTTCCTCTGAACTGTAGTTGCTGTTTGATTTTGAATGGAAGCAGTGGCTGGTGAGTGAGTCTGAAAACAATGCTTGTAGAGTTGGGATTCTCTACGTTAAAGGTGATGAGGCTTGTCTGAGGCCTGCTGCTTTCTGCATTCATAAAGAGACTGGCTCAGAACCTCATTCCTAAGGTTCTCTGAAACTGGGACAAAGGATTCTCCCAAGATTTGTTTAGCTCTGCTTCTGTGTCTTGACTTCCTAGCCTATTCCCTGGTAATGGAAAGCAGATATTTGTTTCTTCAGAGGTGAGGTACTGCACTGAATCTCTTTAATGCTTGAGTACGGAGCGTTTCACACAGGACTTGTTAAATTGCAAGTGTCAGAAGCGTGAAAGGAGAAGATGAGGCAGTAATGCATCAGCTCTTGTAACTGTAAAGTCCAGCAGCAAATCTAAATTCGGGGGAGGCTAGATCCGTGTGAATTCAGCAGTATGACTCCATGCGCCTCTCTGCTTTAGTGGCTTCACATTTAGATGACTTTTCCTATATGGTGGCAAAATGGCCACCAGGCAGTCAAGACCTGCAGTGACCAGCCTATCTCCCTAGGAAGGAGAGTAGCTTTCTCCATGGACCCAGCAAAATCTCAATATTTATTCTCATTGGCCAAGCTGAGGTCCCTTTCCATCCTTTGCACAAGTCACTGTGGCCCATGTGGGGAGAATTCATTGACTGGTCAGGCACTGGTCATATTCCAAGCTCTGGAATTAACAGCGGGTTGTTCACTCAAACCTGGATTACGTGGATTGAGTATTCAAGAGGATTGGATCCTCAAAGGAAAACTGTGGTACAATTACTGGAAAAAAGGGGCACAGATTCTAAGAATTTTTTTTTTTTTATAATGCCCACTGCAAAGCCCCAGAACAATGCTTTGCATTGAAGATAATCTACACCACTGCCATTGAACAGATTTTGTAGGCAAAACCTGGAATATCCCTAAAATAAAAAAGATTCTAATCCTGGTTCCAATACTGGTTAAATGTGCTACACTGAAAATCCTAAAACTTCAGCTTTCTCATCTATAAAACTTGGGGCAAAACTTAACATTTATAATTTACTTCCACAGATACATTAGACAACACCAGCAAAGAAGATGTAATACTTTAAAATTTTGAAAAATGCACAGTTCTGGCCAGGCGCGGTGGCTCACACCTGCAATCCCAGCACTTTGGGAGGTAAAGGCAGGCAGGTCACCTGAGGTCAGGAGTTCGAGACCAGCCTGACCAACATGGTGAAACCCCATCTCTACTAAAAATACAAAACTTAGCCGGGCATGGTAGTGGATGCCTGTAATCCCACCTACTCAGGAGGCTGAGGCATGAGAATTGCTTGAACCCAGGGGGCAGAGGTTGCAGTGAGCTGAGATTACACCACTGCACTCCAGCCTGGGGGACAGAATGAGATTCTGTCTCCAAAAAAAAGCACAGTTTTTTTATGTTTTTATGGTAGCCTGGAAGATAATCCGTGTAACCCTGAGCAAAGGTAAGCATTATTTATTATTAATTTTTTGTTCAAACACATATTTTTAAAATTTTCTCTATATCTATATAAGGTAGAAATGGCAGTTTATTAACCTTGTGTGCACGCCTGAAAGTAGAAGATGAAAGAGAGTCACTGGATTCAGACAGAAGAACTGGGAGAGAGTGCCGCCTTCTCTATTGGCAGCCGTGTGGCCCCGTACAGGTTACTTCCCCTACTGAGCCTTGATGCCTCTCATAGTGTGGAGTCCCCTCAAAAGAGAGCTGCAGATAAGGAATTGGGTGCAAATAATTTATTTGGAAGTGGGAATGAGAGAGTGGGGAGAATGAGACAGGAAAGGAGGATATATATAAGGGTGTGTTAGTTAAGTCACTGCTATAGGCAATGGGATCTTCACTGGGGTCTTGATTCCATTGAGATCTCTCTGAAACCCACAGAATTCTTCTCACATTGACCATGAAAAAGGCAGGAGACATGGATCCACTTTGAGCATTGCCCCTGAGGGTATAACTCCCCCACATTTTATGATGAAGGGGGGAGTCCGGAGAGGTGAGGAGTAACAAGAGCACAGCATGTGTCTGAGGTCACATGCTGGCTGCAGGAGGCGAGTCTGAGCCCTCCAAGAACTGTCCATGCCACAGCTGCTGCTGAAATCAGAAGTAGGACAAGGGGAGGTGGCATGACCCCAGAGGCATCGGCTACAAACTCCTTATCTGTAAAACGTGGGCGATGACATCTTCCAGCCTTATAGTGTATGGTTAGGAGAATCAAGTGATATTCTTGAAAATATGGGAAAGAGAAAGAGCTTTGTGTAAGAAAAAGCTGTGTTGATGTTAAAAACCTACAAAAGTATAAGGTATATGTGGGTGTTATGTACAAGTATAATTCCAATTAAAATGCATTTTAACATTCAGAGCTCTCTAATATCTAATATCTAAGGGGCTCAAGGTCTCAAATTCATATATGTATACTTTGAGGCAGAGTTTCACTCTTGTCACCCAGGCTGGAGTGCAACAGCATGATCTTGGCTTACTGCAACCTCTGCCTCCCGAGTTCAAGTGATTCTCCTGTCTCAGCCTTCTGAGTAGCTGGGATTACAGGCACCCACCACCATGCCTGGCTAATTCTTGTATTTTTAGTAGAGATGGGGTTTCACCATGTTGGTCAGGCTGGTCTCAAACTCCTGACCTCAGGTGATCCACCCGCCTCGGCCTCCCAAAGTGCTAGGATTACAGGCATGAGCCACCGCGCCTGGCTTCTTATATATATTTTAAAATTGTATGCCGTTCCAACCAACTGCTGATATATATTTATCTCTTTACCTTGACAAATACCTTCACAGTGTCTGGAAGGTTAGCTTCAAATTTAGAATTCTCGTACGTTGTTGAATTCCAAATGGAATATGGGAATATGGGAAGGCCCAGTCGCTTGTTACATCCCCTGTGCTAGGAATTCTGCCTCTATCTCTTCCAGAATTTGTAACTTCAGCCAAGTTATCCTTTCTCAGAACCCCTATTTCCTCCTCTGTAATATCAAGCAAATGCAACCCTCATTGCAGAGCTCTTGCTCATACTCCTCATAAAGTATCTCTACATGTAGACATTCAGTGTGTATCTGTTTCCATCCTACAGTACCATTATTTCACTTTCACAAAAGTAGAAATTGAGACTCCATTGCATAAGTTACTTTGCCAAGATAAAATGACTGGTTGGGGACAGAATAAAATTAGAACCAAATTCTCCTGACTTCCAGCCCAGTGCTCTTTTTATGAATCCCCAAGTCCTTTCATGTTTGTGACCTACCTTCAGAGATGGAAGCTTAGACCCAGCCTGCCCAGAGCCCTGCTGGCTGAGGAAATGAGAAACCTCATCTTAGGCTGCTGTTTGATGTATTCCTGAAAGAAAGCCTCTGTAGCTTGTTGCAGCATTTAATGTTTGGCTGCAAAATAAATCCATTTGTAAACATCTCAGAGCCTATCCCATTATAAGTGAGTGAATGTATGTTCAGAAAGAGCTTCCCTGGGCTCTAACTCTGAAACTGTAGTTTGTGTGTGCTACGTATGGTCTCAATGTTTATGTCCTCCACAAAACTCATACGTTAAATTCGAACACCCAAGGTGATAGTATTAGAATGAGGTCTTTGGGACGTGGTTAGGTCATGAGGGCAGAGCCCTCAGGAATAGGATTAGTGCCATTTATAAAAAAGGCCCAGGAGGTCTCTCACCCCTTTCACCATGTAAGACCACAGTGATAAAATGCCATCTATGAACCAGAAAGGAGACCCTCAGCCTGGGCAACATTAAAAAATTAGCCAGGTGTGGTATTGCATACTGTAGTTCCAGCTGCTCAGGAGGCTGAGGCAGGAGGATCACTTGAGCTTCAGAGATCAAGGCTGCAGTGAGCCATGATCATGTCACTACACTCTAGCCTGGGCATCAGAGTAAGACCCTGTCTCAAAAAGAAAAAAAGAAAAGAATGCAGACCCTCACCAGTCAATGGACCCTCACCAGACACTGAATCTGCTGGCACTTTGATCTTGGACTTCCTGGCCTCCAGAACTGTGAGCAATCAATTTCTGTTGTTTATAAGTTACCTAGTTTATGGTATTCATTATAACAGTCCAAAGAGACTAAGACAGTAAGAAAGGATGAAAGGCTTTGGGTGGGGGGTGGGGGGACCGTTGTCTTCAGTTATTTTATTTTCCCCAGAGAGGTCCATTTAATGTTTAATAGTGAATTCCTTTTTCTACTTCCTGTGTACAGAAATACACATGACAGGTTTCTGTGTGAGCCAAAAGGTCCTTATTATTATACATCTAAGAGGCAGGACTCTTAGATTCAGAAGTTATCCTCAGATTCAGATAGCTTAATGTGAAGTTCTTCTCTAGATTCTGTCACTGGAAGGTAAGGTTCCAGTCCTCTCTCTGTCTTCATGGTCACTTCTACATGGGTTACTCTTCTTATTTGCTATTCGATGGAGATAAAGATTTCAAAGACATTGTTAGGAGATAGTCTAACAAATTTTTTCTTTTTTTTTTTTTTTTTTTTTGAGATGGAGTCTTGCTCTGTCGCCCAGGCTGGGGTGCAGTGGCACGATCTCGGCTCACTGCAACCTCTGCCTCCCGGGTTCAAGTGAAAATTTTTTTTTTTTTTTTTTTTTAATATTCAACTAAACCAGGAAAGCTATCTCACATTTGAAATCCCAGCTACTCAGGAGCTGAGGCAGGAAGACCACTTGAGCCCAAGAGTTTTAGGCTACAGTGAGCTATAATTGTGCCACTGTATTCCAGCTCGGGCAACAGAGTGAGACCTCTGGTTAATAGAAGATTAATCTAAAAATTATGAGACCAGGGTATGGGAGTGCTGACTACTTACTTATTTGCTAGTTTTCATGATATTTCAAGTAGACCTTATGCATAATACGATGATATCTTGAGTCAGGGGCTTAGGACCAAGCAAATTTTTGTTCTTCATCCAGCTTCTACTACCCCCAAAATAGAGGACACCTCAGGTGTGAGCACCCTGAAGGCGCTCTCAGTAACTGCCTCAGAGAAGAGCTTGGTCTCAGGCCCAGGCAGAATAAAAGCTTTTAGATGACAGGAATCTTCATGATCGCCTCCAAAGTTGGTCTGGAGGCTATTTGTTAGCTTTCTTTGTAGCCATAGATTTTTAGAAAAGATCTGAAGAGGCAAGTTCTGAGTAAGCCTTCAGGCCGTAACATATTTTGCAGTGTTTTAAACACTTTTACTTGCTTTTTTAAAACACAAAAGCCATGTGTTTGAGGTGAAGGAGAATATTTCTTTTCTAAAGTGACACTGAAAATTTCTTTGGGGGCAGCAATGCTTAGTGTTTATTAAAATAAGAACCAAGCATAAATACAGCTACGTATGTTTTGAAATATCTTGGCTATAAATATCTGAGAAACCTTCCTCCTTCTGCCTAAGAATTTCCCCAGGGTAAGTGCCTTTCTCATAAGCAAATAATATATAGTATGGTGGCAATGAAAACCAAAGACCTGGAAAAACGTTCCTCATCACTGAAGTTCCAATTGGGGTGCCATCCTGTCGTATGCTGTCTATCGAGTTGGATAAAGGTGAAAAATAGTTTTCATTTAACTTGCCTACAGTTTTTCTGAAGGTGTCACCTTATTGGCTAAAACTGCTTCAGAGCTTTGCATTATTACTTGCTGGACAGGGCAGGCTAAAGCTTAGCAACGGTTGTTTTTAGTTTAAAAGTCCACCATTGGCCAGGTGCTGTGGCTCATGCCTGTAATCCCAGTAATCCCAGTTCCAAAGAGGCAGATAACTTGAGGCCAGGAGTTTGAGACCAGCCTTACCAACATGGTGAAACCCTATCTCTACTAAAAATACAAAAATTAGCCGGGGGTGGTGGCACATGCCTGTAATCCCAGCTACTCGGGAGGCTGAGGCACAAGAATTGCTTGAACCCAGGAGGCGGAGATTGCAGTGAACCTAGATCACCCCACTGCGCTCCAGTCTGGGCGACAGAGTGAGACTCAGACACACACACACACACACACACACACACACACACACACACACAAAGTCTACTATTGGCTTATTTTGGGTACATGTGAAAGTTCAGAACATGTCTGTGTATGCTTTAGGGATTCAGGTCAAGAAACATTGATCTCTAAATCTCAACGTAAGATATTTATATTAATAAGTGAGAAGGAGCAATGCTTCCCTTCTTCTTCCTTTCCAACTTTTCTGCCCAAATAATTCTCTGGTGCCTGGCAGATGCCTTCCATAATAAGACTTGAAGAATTCATCTTCACACAGGGCTGCTTCTAGGTGGATTGCAGCACCTACATATTGGTTTCATTTGAGAATTTCAAGGTCATGCAACCTGGGTGGGTTTTTTAAAGTATTACTCGCAAATTGATATTTTTGTTAAAAGTCATCTCTCCTTCCATCTCATCATAGACTTCCATATTCTGTAAGTAACAAAGAAACTTAATTAGTTTTCTCACAGGAAGTGACCCTGCAAAGGCTGTTACTGAAATGAAGATCAAGTCTGGGATTCAGAATGGAAGCTGAACAGAGGATGGATTTTCTTTGAACAGTTGTAAGGGATGATGTGATTTGACTCATGGTCAAGGTCAAAAGCTGTGAAGGTTAAAGGAGTTTCTCATTCAGAATTGAGGCTTATAGCCTGATTCATGGTATCATCTCTTGAGGTTTTAAGTGTGTACAAATGTGGAATCAGAAGAGACAGTTCTGAACCAGCCTCTAAGCCTGGCGAAGTTGCTTGATTCCAGTCCTCAGTTTCTTTCTCTGCAAATTAAGGCATGCTGGATATGTGACATCTCAAATCCTGTGACTCTGCTCATCTAGTATCAAGATGTAGGGGAGGCAGTATGGACGGATTGAGTAACACACAGGCTCTGGCTGGACTCCCTAGTGCAAACCTTGTCTCTACCACTTCTAAGCTGTGTGATCTTTGGTGGGTTATTTAACTTCTCAGGGCCTCAGACAACAGAATGGGGATAATAATTTACTTGCCTCATGGGGTTATTATGAAATTACATGAGTTGACACACATGAAATGCCTAGAACAGCACCGAGCCCTTAGTAAGTGCTCAATCAATGCCAACTATTTCTATATGGCTTTCTCAATGGGTCTTGTCTGCTTTCCTACATAGCCTGCTTGTTCCTGGCTACAAGTGTGTTTTCAAATTATTTTATTTAATTAATTAATTTATTTTTCAGGTAGAATCTAGTCTCGCTGTGTCACCCAGGCTGGAGTGCAGCGGTGTGATCTCAGCTCACTGCAACCTCCACTTCCCAGGTTCAAGCAATCCTCCTACCTCAGCCTCCCGAGTAGCTAGGATTACAGGCATGTGCCACCATGCCCAGCTGATTTTTTTTTTTTTTTTTTTTTTTGTATTTTTAGTAGACTTGGGGTTTCACCATGTTAGCCAGGCTGGTCTCGAACTCCTGACCTCAAGTGATCCACCCACCTTGGCCTTGCAAAGTGCTGGGATTGTAGACATGAGCCACTGTACCCTCCCTGGCTACAAGTCTTTATGATTGCTATCCTGTCAGGATAGCTCTTCTACCTCCTTACTTAACCAACTCTTGTTCATCCTTCAGGACTCCTCTTTAAGCGTCACTTCCTCCAGGAAGCCCTGCCTGACTACGTTCATCTACTCCCAGATTAGGTTAGCTATACCTCCAACATTTACTTTCAATACTCAACACACTCATAGTTAATTACTTTTTCAAGGTCTGTCTTCTTCTTGGAACATGAAGGCAATGTCTACCTTGCTCCTTTGTGTGGAATATAGCACATAGCACTGTAAACACACCACATGTCAAATAGGTGCTGGTAAGCATTTGGACACAGGTAGTCATGGGATTGATCTAGAGCAGGGGTGTCCAATCTTTTGGCTTCCCTGGGCCACATTGGAAGAGGAAGAAATGTCTTGGGCCACACGTAAAACACACTAACGATAGCTGATGAACTAAAAAAAAAAAAAATCTCATAATGTGTTAAGAAAGTTTACAAATTTATTTTGGGCCACATTCAAAGATGGCCTGGGCCACATGTGGCCCTCAAACAGTGAGTTGGACAAGCTTGATCTAGAGGATGCCAGCAACTAGCTAGATCCCTGAGCAAGCCGCTTAGTCCTGCTAAGCCTTACTTTCCTCTGCTGTAAAATATGGATGGTAATAGTAGCTACCTCAGAAGGGTTGCAGAAATGAAAAGTTCTATACAGCACTTAGAAGAATGGCTCATGGAGGATTTTTGATTTTTTTTTTTAACCTGAGCCACATGCAAATGTATCTTCACACTAACAGTTACTTATTTTGAGTAAATAATGTAAAAGCATTACCCCAAGTAATTCAATGAATCCTTTACCACCAATATCAGAGGCCACAATGGTAACCAACATCTGACCTCACCCACTACAGAAATAAAAACCATGTAAAAGCCAACAAAGATCATATGCATCCCCCGACCCCTCACCAATGCCCCACTTCAATCCCAGCTGAAAGTTTATTTATTGCTATCAGTTTTTCATCATAAAAGCAATCTCAAGATGTGGTAAAGCTTCAGATAATACCTAAATGTGTATGACTAACTTGAAAGTTCCTACTGTGATTTTATTTCATGTGGAATGCAAATTCATGTCTTAGAGCTCATCATAGTAACTAAGTAAACTGCCACCGTTCTTCATAGCATTTTACTGGAATATATAGTAAAACTTGGGCATATGACTGCAATATTTAAGAATGATGTAATCTGATGTTGGGTTGCTAGCCCCCAAAAGTTAGAATTGAAAATATTTAAAGAATTATTCTTATACAGTTACTTTTGGGGGGAAATGGGAAAAAACAACCCCCCAAACCCCCTTTCTTTTCAAAAAAAAAGTGTTAGAAGTTTTGCTATTTAAGTATGAGCTTTCATTACCATCAGCAATAGAATTAGATATAAGCAAGAATGAGCTTGCTTGGATGTCAGCTGGGATTTTACATGACAGGCAACAAGTGCTGCTTCACAAAGAATTCTTTTCCATACTTTTAGTTTTGAAACTGAAAATCTTAGAACCACCTTCTAGACTGGCACCTGGTCTTAGAAATTCCAGAAGCTGAAGTCCCTTTGCTCAGGCCCTAAGGGAAGGGCTACTTTAAAGGATTTAAAGAAGTCCAGCCTATAGTTTGGCAAATGGATCCCGTAAAGCTTCAATTCCTCCTACCCTAAGCATTCCTGATATAATCTCTGGTTAGATTGATGGCAATTGACATAAATTGAATTATGAAACAGCTTTGGGAGCCATTTGTAAACTGTAAATGAAGTGTGCTCGCCTATTGCCCCACCTGGGACAAATTGCCAGCTGAGTTTATCATAACCCCATTGTATCCATCTGTTTGTCATTTGGTTAGGTTAAACCAATTTGTACCTAAAGAAAGAAGGCTGAAAGCTGAAGGTCAAATAATACATCTTTTTTTTTTTTTTTCTCATCTTTGACTACTGAGTAGTTTTGGACTTTTCTCTGCAATTCATTTAGTGTAGAGCAAATCCTGCATAAAACCAGTCTGTAAAATTGACAGAATCAGAGGCTTTTCTGAGCAGAAGGTTTTCTCTCACCCCTGTTGTGTTTGCCCTGGGTAATCTATGGGATCACATCTCTTCTCTTAGAGCAGGGTGTTTAACCGGCAGTCCATAGATCCCGAAGGGTTTCCTGGATAGAATTCAAGGGGTCCCTGGACTTGGATTGGAAAAAATATATATATATCCTTAGTTTTACCAATGGAAATTTAGCATTTTCTTCAAAAATGAATGTAGACAATAAATCACAATCATATTAACAATTCTTGTGACGCTATCAACATTAGAATCACAGGTATTTTCTTATCCGGTTACAATGGTTGCACATATCTTGAAATAGCAGTTATGTTTATCACTATTTTAAAATTAGTATAGTTATTAAATCCATTGCTACATTTTAAATTTAATGTATTATTAAAGAAGTATTTTATTTCATGATTTTATTATTTTGATCATTCTTTTCAATATAGTTGATTTCCTTTGTGAACCTATATATTTGATGCATTTAAAAACATCACTCTGAGAAGGGGTTCATAGGCTTCATTGGATTGTCAAAGTGGCACAAGCCAGGTTAAAGCATGCTGTTGTCTTAGATCAGAGGTTGGTAAACTTTTTCTCACAGGATCAGATAGTAAATATTCTGTGCTTTGCCAGCTGTATGAACTCTGTCTCAAATGCTCAACTCTGCCACTGTAGTAAGAAAGCAGCCATAAACAGTACCTAAATGGGTATGGTTGTGTTCCAGTAAAACTTTATTTACTAACACTGGCAGCTGGCTGGAATTTGCCGACCCTGATTTAGGGCATCATGCTATTTCTAAGTTGAATTCTGAAGATATTTTAATTCAGCTCAATCACCCTTTATTGGATACCTCCTATGAGCATATGTTCATACAAACATGTATGTATTGAGCATCTCATGTGAAAAACATACAAGAGATTTAGGGATGAATAAATAAGCTGTAGACTCTATCCTTGGACAGTCTACTGGGGAATGCAGATGGACAGAGTTCAGAGGAGTAGTGAGTGTTGTAGGCAGGCATGGCCACCAGGAACCTAGAGAAACATAAGCTTGATCTGACCTGGTTTTGAAGGAAGGAAGCTTCTTATGGGAGCAAAGAAGGACACATCAGAGATTACCAGGCAAAAGGGGAGGGAGGAAGCAACGTGAAAGGCTTAGGCTGAGGAAGCCACTTAAGCAATGGCTTGGAGGCAAGAAGAAAATGTTCCTGGAATTGCTTAGAAAGCCTGGAGCTCTGTGGGGTGAGAGATGGGTAGGCGAGGATCACACCAAACAAAGGCCTTATGGAGGAGCCCATATGTATCCTGAAGGGAATAGGGAACTATGGAAAGTTGTTAAGCAAGAAAGGGACTGGTAGTGTTTCCATCTTTGAAAGATCATGCAGACATCCCAAGGAACACGGAGATGAAGAAGACAAAATCACCATGTTTAATGAGCTCACAGCCCCGGAGAAAAGACAGAAGTATAAAATTATACTGGAAGGTGATCTAATCAGTGTCGTAGTAGAATCAGATTCAAGGCATGGGATTGTCTGGAGGAAAGTCTTTTTAATTCTGTTTCTGAGATGATGCTTAGAAGGAATAATGTGAGAGAAAATACTTAGGGAGGGAGCCATCAAGTAACCCCGCGTCCTCCGGAAAGCATCCCATTGTGTCTTGGTAGGTTTAATGTGGAAAGAAGGAAGCCACAGGTGTCTGTTGTGCTACAGTTAGGATTCTGGTCCCCTCCCTCTAAGGCCAGTAGAGTGGCCTCTACTGTCAAGGCTATTCTGGACGTTCTGCTGTATCCCCTAGAGGACAGTTTCCTGCTCCAACAAATTCCACTCTCAAAAGTATTTTCCTAGCAGGATTTAACCAGTTTTAGCAATTTCCTAGTTAACATCTATGACATGCTTGAGCTTCACTCTTCATCTCAGCTCCATCTTTCTGGAACAGGAGTTCTCAAACCGAGAGGTGAAATAGGATAGAAAAGAGAATACCACAGGCTCTCACGCAGAGTAAAAAGGAGAATCATTTTGTGAAACTTGTTTCAGGTGTATGTGTGTGTGTGGTGTTTATTGGGTCACAATGTCCAGTGTATATCTTACTGTGAATCATTCAAAAACAGCTCTGATATGTGATGAATCCAGAGGCTAGACAGGCTTTGAGGTTGAACAGGCTTCATTTGCCATGTGTTGGTACTGAATTCAAGTCCAAGGAACAGATTCCTCTCAGGGGCTAATGACACCTGCTTTCTTTATTTTTGGAATTGTAGAGTTTGAAATGCCATCTAAGGTATTCTAGGAGGAAAAGTTTAGTGCAGTGTGTTTCAAATTATAGGCCACAGCACTTCAGTGAGGGGCAAGATCAATTTAGTGGTCCTTTACCAGCATTTTGTTTTTTTAAAGAAGTAGAAAAGAACGGAAAAGGAGAGAAAGGAGAAACATGAATAAGGTAGTAAAGCTAAATATTTTTTATTGAAACTTTTTTCAGCTTTGTACTCATATATAATATACATATTCATGTGCATAGATATATTTACTATGGAAAAATGTATTACTGTGAGTCAAGGTCAGAGATGCTGAATTAAGTAGCTCCCACCCTGATCAGGAAGTCACTTGTTACATTATCATCCCTGATTGAGGACCACCCAGTTTTGCTTTAAGATAGTCATCGAGGCACAGCTCATCCCTTCCAAGGCAATCAGCTTCCTTATCAGCCATTCCTAATGGACATCAAAAGGTTTTCCTGCCATTGGCTTCTCTGTAAGAAACCACTGGGCCTCTTAGTCCAACATGCAAAACACAGAAGCTTTCTACACCGTCTTTATTTGTCTGTCTCTTATGTAAAGACACCATCCTATCCTTACTAAGTTTCCTCCACCTAAGCCGGCAGTACCCACTCTTTGGATTCTGTATCAAGTGGAGATGGGTCTAGAGCAACTTCTGCCCAGTGATCAACGTAGAGAACCATGTCTCCCTAGGATGTGGATTCTGGGACTTAGACTTCCCTCAGAATTCTAGTTCACAGTGACCTATTCAAATACAGTTCTTGAAATGTGCAATTTTGCGCTGGCTTCCTACTGATCCTTAGAGGTACTGTTTCCGCACTGATGCTCAGATGTATTATATCCCCAGTTTATTAGGTTATAAACTCCCTGAAAATGGAACTGTGCTTATACTTCCCTGGAGCCTCCTGGAATATAACTTTTGTGTTGGGTGCCTGGTTGATAATCATTCATCATTTACCAATCGACTAGCCCATGGCAGCCACCTATGGGGTTTGATAGTATCAAGAAAAATGATTGCTCACTAAGGTTGAGATTGGCAATGGGCAAGGTAGTCAGAACACTTCAAGAAAGGAATTAAAACAGAAAGATATACCACCCAGTAGTTCTGTGACTTTGGGTAAATTATTTTTCTTCAGTGACCATGTGGGTAGAATGAGAGACTGGGTCAGATCAGTGACTCTCAAAGCTTTTGGGATCATAATTTTATCTTTGAGAATCTGATAAAAGTGAAGGAATCTTTACTTAGAAAAATGAAATGTGTTCATGTGTAAAATCTTGCATACAATTTCTGAGAGCCCTCAGACACTTGGACCAAATTATCTCTAAGATTTCACCCAGCTCTGATAGCCAGGTTGGATTCTAACAATGCCATTGGTAAGTGGCAAAATGAACCAGTGAGTGAGCCCTGATTAAGTGAATTGATGAATTGGGTTTTGAGTACCCACTGCTGGTTGCATTCTCTATTCCCCACCTGAACTCCCCTGCCCAGTAACCTTCCAAAGGTGAGCCACTGATCTCCTGAGGTATAGGATGCCTGGCCCAACCCTATCTCACTACTTGGCAAAATGCTTGAAGTGTAGGCCCTGCTGGTGACTGCCCATGTTTTTTGTTGTTGAGGTTGTTTTTCTTTTTGAGACAGGGTCTCATTTTGTCACCAGGCTGGAGTACATTGGTGCGATCACAGCTCACTGCAGCTTCAACCTCCCAAGCTCAAGCAATCCTCCCACCCCCAACTTTTTTTTTTTTTTTTTTTTTTTTTAAGTTTTTTGCAGAGACAAGGTCTTACTATGTTGCCCAGGCTGGTCTTGAACTACTGGGCTCAAGCAATCCACCCACCTCAGCCTCCTTAGCAGCTGAGATTATAGGCGTGTACCACCATGCCTGGCTAATTTTTTTTTTTTAATTAAACATAGTCATAGTCAAACATAATTAAGACATAGCCCAGGCTGGTCTTGAACCCCTGGGCTCAAGCTATCCTTCCACTTCAGCCTTCCAAAGTGCTGGGATTACAGGCTTAAGCCACCCCACCAGTTGGCCAGGTGTCCACCTGTTCCTCGGGGGTGGCAGCCCATTCTCAGTCAACTTCTCACCCTCTGGCCTTTTCATTGTTGAATACATTGCCAAGATAGTGTTGCTATAGTGATCTGACCAACAACTTTGTAGTTAGGATAAAGTGATTTTTTTCAGTCAAAAAAAAGATAAAGCTGTTTTGGGAGATGATTTAAGACAATACTTTTGCCTGGTCGTCTCTTTCTCAGCCTCACCTTTGTACTTTTGTACCTCAAGAGACTCTAAAAACATTCAAATAAAAAACTCATGACAAAATCAGAGGCAAAATGTTAAAGGTTTGGAACTGGCATTCAATCTGCATGAGCTCATCTCTCTCACTCTATAGAATAAAAATAAATGCTAACGATTTCAATCTCTTGTTTGCTGGAAATTAGAGTTTTTCTTTTCTGCATTAAATGGACATGTACAAAATCATCTCCTTTTAGTTTTGCTGTAGTTTTTACATAAAGATTGTTGCAGGTATTTGCAGGTAGTCCTGGGTAAATAACAGCAGACTGTGAGAATAGATATGGGTTATTTCCTCTATAAATATCACAAGGGAAGCTTAGCAAAGGATAACAGGAGAGTTTTATCTAAAGATCACATCTTTTCTGACTTTACTTTTAGATATCCCCTGTGGTTTTCCTCTGCGAAGTGATTTTGTTCTAATTTGAGTTTGTAAATGTGTTTCCTTCTACTCACTGAGGTTTTCTCTTTGATGATAAAGTTAGTTTACATGAGAATTCCATCTTTGGGGAAAGAATATCAGGAAAGAGAAACCAGCCCTGCTTCCTCCATGGGCATACCCTGTGAACTCGGCTTTTCCAAACACATTAACACACTACTCCCAGCTCAGTAAGCTTGAGGAAGCATCATTTACTGGGCGTAAGGACTCCATCGGGCTTTCAATCATTCCTGCTAATGAAAAACTGGGAGAGTTCATATTAAGGAAATTAGCTGTTCACCACGGCATCTTCTTTTAGCAAAATGAGTCTTTATTTCCTTGCCTGGTAAGTTGGTCATCAAAGACAAACAGAACTTTTTTGCTTCCTGCCTTGCTTTAAATAGCTGTGGGCAGAGGTGTTTAACAACAGAACACCTGAGAGGCGGCCAGGGAGCAAGCAAAGGGATGGGGGAATTGCCTCTCACCCGCCATCACTCCAGTTTTTCATCCAGTATTAAGGGTCTTCTAAATCTAACCTCATCTTACCAATCCAAGTTGGCCTCACCATTTATCAGCTATGTGACCTTGGGCAAGTTACTTACCCATTCAGTGCCTTAGTTCCCTTATCTGTCAAAAAAAAGGTGGGGGTGTTTAATATTAGTACCTACTGCATAGGGCATTTGTGAGCAGTAAATGAGTTAGAAGGGTGCGTGGTAGATGGAAAGCCCTTGATGTTATTAGCACAAAGCCTGTACTCCCCTTAGACCATTCACACTGTCCTCAGGCCATGCACAATTATTTCCAACTTTTATCTTGTAGTTCTTATTACCTGGAATGTTCTTTTTTTTTCTCCCCTTCAGCTAGGATGTCCACGTAGAGCAGAGCTATCCAGTAGAAATACAATGCAAGCCTATGTGAAAGTTTATATTTTCTAAGAGTGGCACTTAAAGGGCAATAAGAAAGAAACGAAATTAATTTCAGTAATATATTTTAACCCACTGTATCCAAAATATACTCATTTGAACATATAACCCATATAAAAATTACTGAGGTATTTCACATTCTTTTTTATTTTTCTTTAAAATCCAGTGTACATTTTACACTATAGCACATCTCAATTCAGACACATTTCAAGTGCTGACTGACTACCACATGGGGTAGTAGTACCGTATTGGATCATGCAGGTATAGAGTAAGCAGGCAGCTGTAAGTTACTCATTTTGTGAATAAGCCCTTGAATAATGGCTGGTGCCTGCTGAGTGTTTACAATTTGATGCCAGGTACTAGGCTGGAGATATATATCTTATTTAATTTTTATGACTGTCCTCTTAGGTAGGTCCTTTTATTATTCTCATTTTACAGATGGGAAAACTGAGTCTTAAAGGAATTAAGTAGCAGCTAGTAAGTAGGAGAGTCAGGATTTGAACTCCAGAGCTCATCCTCCCGCCTTCTGTTTATTACTTCCCAGACGGGAGCTCTAAGCAAAGGTCTGCCTTCTCTGAAGGGTCCTCCAAAGGACATGTAAAAATTCAGCACATTGGCCACGCTGTGTAATTATTTAAGACTAAGAATGTCCGTGAACAGATTCTTCTTGGGTTTTCCCATGACAATTCATGCAATTAGTCACCCTATAAAACTTATATTTATTTTGTGAACAGATTGTGAATAGATGGAATCTGTGTTCTTCTGACCTCTGGGGATGGGGACTGCCAAAGGGAGGATTGTTTGTGAACATCTGGAAAGCAGAGTCCTTGAAAGTGAATTCCTGTGTGAAGATCTTTTCATCACAGCGAGGGCCTTACAAGGAAAAGCGGATGGTCTTTAAGCAGTGTTTACAACTGACCCTAAAAATAATCTCCTTGTTTTTATCGGCAGGGACTTGCAAATGATGACTTGTGATTTCAAATCAGGATTAATTTCAGATAGGAAATGTTAACTTACTTTTACGAGTATTGCTTCCAGAGTTCAAATGCTGTTAGTTTACACAGCCAGCTAGCTTCCCTTCCCTCTGGTATTTCTGAACTACTGCTTCTTCTTTTTCTCTAATCAATAAAGGCCAGATTTCGACAAGAGGTGGACCTTAATCCAGGAGCGGATCCAGATGGACTCCATGGTAATCAAGGGCCTCGATCCAGATACCAACTACCAGTTTGCTGTGAGGGCAATGAATTCCCATGGCCCCAGCCCCCGCAGCTGGCCCAGCGACATCATCCGGACCCTCTGTGAGTACCAGGGCCCTTCTGAGGGACCGAGGGAGCTGCCTGTCTGGGTGTGCCTCATGAAGACTGGCTTGACCTGGATGCTGTACAGAAGGACAGCCTGGAAAAGGACTAACCCCAGGCTTTCCTCCTGCGGTTTTCCCAGCCCTTTGGAAGTTAGAGGCTGTCAAGAGGGACACAGGCTGTTTCTATGTCCTGGAGGTCAGCAGAGGATTTATTTTTGTTGCATCCTTGGGAAGTTTGAGGTCAGTTTTCTTTCACAGTCACACAACAGACCACATAGCAAAATGATGTGCAGCCTTCCCCCTCCTTTTCATATTTTGAGAAAATGAGTTAATCTTAGAACCATAGGAGAAAACACTAAGGCCCCTGGAGGCTTCAGGGTTTGTGTTCGCCTGAAAATAAAGGATGTTCAAACAACATTAACTCCTCTGAATGATGGTCGAGGAGTATCAAAGAAGTTGAGCGCTGACATGGAGCTGGGGCTGTAGCCAATGGTGTAAGTTCTCATAGTGCCTAGGGGATGCTTGGGCCGGTGTTCATCAAATCACCTGGGGGTTTTGTTAAAGTCAGATTCTGATTTTGGTCTGGGTTTTAACAAACTCCCACACGATGCCAAGAACCATTCTTGGATTGCCAAGGGCTTAGACCACTTTGGCAAGCCCAGCCCAGTTTAGAGGTTTTTTATATCTGGGGAGTGGAGGGTATATTTCCATAAACCTAGAACCGTGTGTAGCAGGGAGAGCTGAGAACGGAAATGTTGGCACTTTTTTGTTTGAAGACTCTGATCTTTTCATTGTTGCCAATACATTCCTCTGGTAGGGCCCGGTGTTCCTCTGGGTCCTCTTTACCCTGAAAAGGTGCTGTCAGAAAGGAGCCAGCCCTGGTAGCTGGCTTAACCCGCCAACATGAAGCCCTGTTTTTATTGGTTAGCGGAGATGAATAAACTCCTCTCCTCACAAAGCACCCACACAGCTGACATCCAGGGTCACTGCTGTGTTCAGGGGTAGAGATTCAGGAGGTTCCCCAAATCTGAGGGATTTTGGCTCCTTTGAAAACAACCCCTACCCTAACCTTGAATGTCTGGTCGCCTTTTGTCAAATTAAATTGTTGGGTTATATAGGGAGGCTATACTCCAAAACACACACATGCGCACATACACATACACACACAGGCACATGCACACACATATGCACATGCTCTTGCACCCGATAAGTACTATTGACCATCCAGACAAAAAAAAGTTTTCACTCTTCTTCTTTAGACTTTAGAAGCTTAAACTTTCAAGCCACATGCCAAGGGCTGACAGCCTTCTTTCTGGAAGAAATGTTAACGATTCTATTTAAAGGAAGGCCTTGTTTGATTACTCTTTGGCTGAACTTTGTGGAATAACAGGAGCTAGGGGCTGACAGTACTTTGAAACACTGAGTTCGTCTTTTTGCACTACAAAGTGAGCAGCCATTTGATGCTGTGTCTCCACCTGCCCTCCCCATGGAACGCCTGCTCCATTTTGTGAGCTGCTCCAGGCTCACCTCCTTCAGTCTATCCTTTAGCTTCCCCTTCTCCATAGAGTCAAGAACGTAGAATAAAGATGAGATACAACAAGCACATGCTGATTTAGATGTGCGCATAGAGACTGCAGTCAGGGAAGAATGGGTGGGTTGGGGCACCTCTCATACCGCTCCTGCTTCTTCTTTTTTTTTTTCTTGAGTCGGAATCTCGCTCTGTCGCCCAGGCTGGAGTGCAATGGTGTGATCTCAGCTCACTGCAACCTCCGCCTCCCGGATTCAAGCAATTCTCTTGCCTCGGCCTCCCGAGTAGCTGGTATTACAGGCGCCCACCACGATGCCTGGCTAATTTTTGTATTTTTAGTAGAGATGGAATTTCACCGTGTTGGCCAGGCTGGTCTCTTTGGCCCGGGTGATCTCGAACTCCTGACCTTGTGATCCACCCTCCTTGCCCTCCCAAAGTGCTGGGATTACGGGCGTGAGCCATGGTGCCCGGCCTCATACTGCTTCTTTTTTAATGGAAACACTGATCTGGTCTTAGAGTTTCTGATTCTAATTTCCCCATTGCTGGATTCTGCTTTTCTGGATTAAGTGGATAAGTTATGTGAAAGTGTTTTACAGATCTGTAAGATTTTATTATACTTGGCCTGTTATGTGAAGTAAAATTTTAAAATTTCAAAGTAATTGTGGGTGGGGAAGGTGGACAAAACAATGCTAAGTCAGTGAAAATTCTCAGTTATGAAACTTTCTTAAACAGACATAATTTTACTGCTTCTAGGTATACACAGTTACTCAGATCAGAATAACAAAATTTATTAGATGCCCTGTTTCATGAATACAAAAGCGTGTGCTATAATTAATATTTCAATTGTGGTTTTTCTCTCTGGTCATTTCTGACATTTTGGAAAACCCTTTATTCTGGGATACATTTACATTTTTTATTTTGGTATTGGTTTAGACTATTATTTTGCTTCCAAAACATGCTTTTCCCATACATAAAATTACCTAATTATCAAATAGCACTATCTGAATTAAATTAAAATTATTAAATTTTAATAAATTAATAACAGTTTAACAAATTAACAAATTACTTCAAATTAATAAATTTCAAATAATACAAAATAATAATATCAGAGCTACCACTGGGAAGGTGTACTATGAGCCAGGCATTGTGCTGCGCCATTTACCTACAAAACTCATTTAATCCTCACAGAAACACTGTGCTGGGGAACAGTGTCCCCTTTTACGGATTAAAAAAATTGAGTTTTTGAAAGGTAATGTATTTTGGCAAGATTGATCATTGTAAAGGCAGGATTTGAACTTGGGTTTGGCTGACTGTGAAGCTGCTTCCCTGAGTGAGATGCATATAGAGAAGATTATTCTTCTAATGCAAAGTAATGTGAGAATGGTTAACGTCAACAATTAATAAAAACAGAGAATAGTCCATGTGGAATACATGGACTAAGGAAACTCTGACAACACAGAATAAAACCTCTAAAACTTGCTTTTGTTTTTGTTTTTAATTTTTAGATTCACAGGGTACATGTGCAGGTTTGTTACATGGATATATTGCACAATGGTGAGGTTTGAGCTTCAAGTGTACCCATCACGCAAATAGTGACCATTGAGCCTAAGTAGTAATTTTTCAACCCCCACCTCCTCCCAACCTCCCCACTGCCTTTTGGAGTCCTCATGTCTGTCATTTCCATCTTTATGTCCCCGTGTACCAATTGTTTAGTTCCCACTTGTAAGTGAGAGCATGCAGTGTTTGATTTTCTGTTTGTGAGTTATTTCACTCAGGATAATGACCTCCAGTTTCATTCATGTTGCTTAAAGGACGTGAATTTGTTCTTTGTTATGGCTGCATAATATTCCATGGTGTATGTGTACCACATTTTCTTTATCCAATCAAATTTTCATAGATACTTAGGTTGATTCCATGACTTTGCTATTGTGAATAGTGCTTCATAAATATGCAAGTGCAGGAGTCTTTTTCATACAATGATTTCTTTTCTTTTGGGTGGATGCCCAGTAGTGGGATTGCTGGCTCAATGATAGTTATATTTTTAGTTCTTTGAGAAATCTCCATACTGTTTTCCATAGAGATTGTACTCATTTGCATTCCCACAAACAGTGTATAAGCCTACGCTTTTCTCCACATTCATGCCAACATCTGGTAGCAAAGTTGCCATCAAGTCAAGTGAACATTCATGTAGATGGTGGGGAAGGGGAGGAGTGAGGATATTCAGAGTAGTGTTTTTTTGACTAGTCATTCTGACTGGTGTAAGATAGATATCTCACTGTGGCTTTAATTTGCATTTCTCTGATGATTAGTGATACTGACCATTTTTTCATGAGTTTTTGGCCACTTGTATATCATTTTTTGAGAAATATCTGTTCGTGTTGTAACCACCCAACGGTTCACCTTTCCGGCTGCCTAAACAGAGCCTATTTTTCAAGACAGGGGAATTGCAATAGAGAAAGAGTCTTTCACACAAAGCCAGCTGTGCAGGAGACCAGAGTTTTATTACTACTCAATCAGTCTCCTTGAGCATTCGGGGATCGGATTTTTTTTTTTTTTTTTTTTGAGACGGAGTCTCGCTCTGTCTCCCGGGCTGGAGTGCAGTGGCCGGATCTCAGCTCACTGCAAGCTCCGCCTCCCGGGTTTATGCCATTCTCCTGCCTCAGCCTCCCAAGTAGCTGGGAGGGGATTGGAATTTTTAAAGATAATTTAGTGGGTAGGGGCTCGGGAAATGTGGAGTGCTGATTGCTCAGGTTGGAGATGGAATCCTAGGGGACTGAAGTAAGGTTGTCATGTTGTCTTCTCTTCCTGGGTGGGATCACAGAACTGGTTGAGCCAGATTGCCAGACAGGGTGGTGTTAGCCGATCCATCCAGTACAAGGTCTGCAAAATATCTCAAGCACTGATTTTAGGTTTTATAATAGTGATGTTATCCCCAGGAGCGATTTGGGGAGGCTCAAACTCTTAGAGCCAGAGGCTGCATAATTCCTAAACTGTAATTTCTAATCTTATAGCTAGTTTGTTAGTTCTACAAAGGCTGACCGATCCCCAGTCAAGAAGGGGATCTTTCTGGGAAAGGGCTGTTATCAATTTTGTTTCAGAGTCAAACCATATGAAGTTTGTCATAAACTGAATTCCTTCCCAATGTTAGTTCAGCCTACGCCCAGGAATGAATAAAGACAGCTTAAAGGTTAAAAGCAAGATGGAGTCAGTTAAGTCTGATCTATTTCACTGTCATAATTTCCTCTGTTATAATTTTGCAAAGGGGTTTCAGTGTCCTTTGCCGACTTTTTAATGGGGTTATTTCTTGTTTGAGCTGACTTCCTCATAGATTCTGGATATTAGTTCTTTTTCAGAGGCATGATTTGAAAAGATTTCTCCCATTTGGTAGGTTGTCTGTTTACTCTGTTGATTTTTTTTTTTTTTTGGCTGTGCAGAAACTTTTAGTTTAAGTCTCATTTGTCTATTTTTGTTCTTGTTGCATTTGCTTTTGGTTTAAAAACTCATAAGGTAAATTGCACATACAGAAATATGAGTAAAACATATATGTTGATTGAAAGTCAACCCATATATATTAGTATAGCCCTAGTATTTTACAGCTGGCAGCCCCTTAGATTAGTTAGTCCCAAACCAAGACAGAGAAATGCTTTGAACACCACTCTCCATTTGTGAGATCAGTATTTCTACATGTTGGGCTTACCCCATTCTCATTCCTCTCACTCCTCTCTGTCTCCATGAATATTGACTTGATTTGATGCCCACTTTGCTCCTTGAACAGCCACCTTCACAACACAATGTTCAAGGAGACCCTTGAGGCTAAGTGCCCAGTGGGAACCTTGAGATCCCACCCAGGACACAGGCCACTCCCTGGGGTCCTCTGTGGCCTGTTTATCTTAGGGCTAAATTCTTTTATAAGAAAAGATAACCCTTCAGCCCTACTAACTGGGGAAGCTTTTACTTCCCTCTGGGCCTATTAATGCCAGACACTATTAGCAACTTAATTGCTTAATGGGGCAATTGGAAGATCTTAGTTGCTCTTGTGCTGGTAGTTAATGAAAGCCAGGGCCCAGTATTATCATTAACTGGCACTTAGCTGAAGTGAGAAAGGAGGATGATGGCAATGTTGAGAAGTTTGTGCAGTGACAACATCTAATTCCAGCTTCACAACATTATAAGTAGAACAGGAAGAAAAAAAAAACTTTGATGTCTAGGTCCTCTAATGAGAGCTAGGATCATTTTGGTGACCTTGAATAATAATGATGCATCTACATGTACATCCATCTTCTCCCAGGAGGCGTTCCACACAAATCAGCACCTGTTTTGTTTCCAAGAGGAAATACAAAGAAGACCCAAATCATGATCTCTCATTCCTTACCCCCATCCTGCTGTATTTTTTTTTCCCTGCAAGAAAGAAACACCAGCATCATTATAGTTTCCTTTTGATCTGGTAAATCAGGCAGTTGGTGTGCAGAACTGGGGGCTTTGTAAAAATGTATTCACTGCATCCACTGGCCACCAATTACCAAGCTTGAAGCTTGTTGAGTACATTCTTTCATCGAGTAGAATGAAAGCCAGTAAAAAGGACATGAATGGTAAATAATAGAAATGGTAGAAGTAAAAAAGTCACGTGCCTTTCTTCTTTTTTCCAAAAATGGGAATTTAATTAAAAATAAGTTACCTGTATAATCAACTCTAGGATTATATAACTTCTCCTAGGAATAGAACTTGGTCTTAACCACCAAAACCACTTAATTTCTAGGGTACTATCCTCATGGTGTAGACAGAGAAAGAGCAAATACATTCTTCACAGAAGTGAGTTGGTGTCCTTAGATCAGTTCCTAGTAGATAATATTGGTTCTGTTCCCAGCAAAGGCTGTTTTGCACTTTTCTGCTTCGGGACTTTGGCACCTGCTGTTTCCTGGGCTTGGAACTCTCTTCCCTCAGATCTTCCTATGATCATGCTGCCAGCCTCCTCCCTTTCTCCTTTCAGATCCTAGCTCAAATGTCACTTTCTCAGATAAGCTTCTGGTTTTCTTGAGACAGGGTCTTGGAGTGCAGTGCTGTAATGTTAGTTCACTGCAACTTCCACCTCCCAGGCTCAAGTGACCCTCCCACTTCAGCCTTCTGAGTAGCTGGGACTGTAGGCACACACCACCATGCTTGGCTAATTTTTGTATTTTTTGTAGAGACAAGGTTTCACCGTGTTACCCAGGCTGGTCTCAAACTCCTGGGCTCAAGCGATCCACTTGCCGTGGCTCCCAAAGTTCTGGGATTACAGTCCTGAGCCACTGTGCCCGACCCCAGGCTTCTGTGGTCTCAGCCTAATACCCTGGTTTATTTTCTCCATAGCACTTTCACTGCCTGAATCTATTTTTTGCATCGTATTGTCTGTATCTCCTCTCTAGGATAAGGTCTATATTGGAGCTGGAATAACTCGCTCAACGTTGTGTTCTCTATTTTTTTTTTTTTTTTTTTTTTGAGACAGAGTCTCGCTCTGTCACCCATTCTGCAGTGTTGCGATCTCAGCTCACTGTAACCTCCGCCCCCCAGGTTCAAGCGCTTCTCCTGCCTCAGCCTCTTGAGTAACTGGGATTACAAGTGCCTGTCAGCATACCCAGCTAATTTTTTTATTTTTATTTTTAGTAGAGACGGTGTTTCACCATGTTGGCCAGGGTGGTCTGGAACTCCTGACCTCAGGTGATCCTCCCGCCTCTGCCTCCCAAAGTGCTGGGATTATAGGCACCACCACTCCTAGCCATCAACGTTGTGTTCTCAACACCCTAGACAACGTCTGCACTCAGTAAGTATTTATTGAGTACCTAAATGAGTGACTTAACTAGCTAAGAGTCTGTGATTACTTTGGTGATTGGATAACTCCCTACTGCTACTGTATGGGAAATTCAAAGACAAGATGAAAGGAAACAGTTGTTCTGGAAACCCACATAGGCCAAAAGTGAATTTCCTGCTGGCAAGGTTCGTAGGCAAAAGTGAACTCCCAGAATTGCAATGTGGCATAAATAAGGAAAAGGTAAGCAAATAGAGTAAAAGAGGGAGGAAGGAAAGAAGGAAGGAAGAGAGCAAGCCCAGTGAATTTAAATTCAAGGCTGTAAAGGCGAGATTCTAGTGCTAAAAAGAGTACAGTTTGCTGATAGGCGGTTGATGAAGGGAGAGACATTTTCTAACCCTCTTTCAAACCAAGCCCTCATTTTACCCCTGTGTTCTTACTTGATCATTATAATATGCATTAACATTTCTAGACTATTTTTCCCTTCTTCTCTTAATAAGGCTAATTATGGTCTCAGATCCTCAGAGATTACATAGGGAAGTGTGAGAGATGTTTTGTTTTCGTTTGGTTTTTGCCATACTGTTCTCCCTATAATCTGTTTTCTTCTACAGTTTCAGAAACATACTCTTCCACTGAGCTGAGACAGACTCCCTCTGGCTCACATCAGATTTCTTTTTTTTTTTTGAGACGGAGTTTCACTCTTGTTGCCCAAGTGGGAGCATGATCTCAGCTCGCCGCAACCTCCACCTCCTGGGTTCAAGCGATTCTCCTGCCTCAGCCTCCCTAGTAGCTGGGATTATAGGCATGTGCCACCACGCCCGGCCAATTTTGTATTTTTAGTAAAGAGAGGGTTTCTCCATATTGGTCAGGCTGGTCTCGAACTCCCGACCTCAGGTGATCTGCCCGCCTCAGCCTCCCAAAGTGCTGGGATTACAGGCGTAAGCCACCGCACCCAGCCCAAATCAGATTTCTACAGTAAATCTGATTACATGCTGTTCCCTAGCACCCTCCCATCTCACCCCTCTTTTCTTCTCTACACCTTCCTGCTTGCTTAGTACAGCTGTTGTTGGTTGTGTAAACTCGTCCCATAAGTGTCCATGTGTGAGTCTGGCTTTTGCCTAGTTTTTGCTCTGAGATTTGGCCCCCTGTTTTTCATTGCCTGTCTGCCTGGAGACCAGCTACAGCATGCTAGGGTCCCTGGGTACATGTTGTCGTAGAGCCACAGAATAGATCTCCCTTATCGCTGTTCGCAAGCGAGGCCTCCTCTTTGGCGGCAATGCCCCTGAATTGGCTTCAGCAGTGAGCAGAGGGGAAGCAAGTGGAGACAGAAGGTAGTGGCATGTTCTGGGGATGGCTAGGAAGCAATCAGGAAGTGCTCCAAAGTCCCCATGACTTATCAGCACTCTCTAGCAGCTTCCATACAGCTGCAGCCTCTTTCAATCTATACCTATGAAAAGTTTTTGCCAACCTATATGCTCTTCACTGCCCCCAAACATCTGTACCTTTGCAAGGGGCAGAATCTGGCCAGCAAATCTGGGTCTGAGGTCCAGGAAAACTGTCCTCTTACCACCTTGCTGCGGGACCTCCTCAGAAAAGCCACTTAGTATCTCTGGGCCTCAGCTTACTCATCTCTAAAATGGGTACAGTAATGCCTGCGATAGGTGATATTTTCTACTTCTCAGGGTTATTTTAAGAAAACACAAGTAGAACAGAGGTTAAGGCATCTGACCACTCTTCAGGATGAAGGAGATGTTAACAGATGTTCCCTCCAGGCATAGTTACTGAAGGATGGTGTAACTGACAGGGGCAGCCGCTGGGGGTTCTGTAGCTTTTTCTTTAGACTCCAGGCCCTGAGCTCTGTTCTTGGAACGGGAAGACATCAGAATGCCAGAATTCAGAAACAGAAGTACAAGAACAAAAACTTTCCTCACTGGGAAGTGGCAGAATGGAGGAAGCCCTATGAGTTAGGTCCAACAGAATCATTAGGATGGGGCTTGATTGTGTCGGGGAGGGAAGACTTTCCCTCTACCCACAGAGGGTTTAATAACTGAGCATATGAAATAAACGGACAGCAGGTAGAGTAAGAGGAGAAAAGGTACACACATTTCTTAAATGCACAGGGGCATCCAAGGAAAAAAAAGTGAATACCCCCAAACTCAGTGGGATCTAGAAGCTTGTAGACAGGGGAGGAAGGACTAGAGAACACAGGAGAGAGTAAATGATGAATGGGTCCTCCGAAGAATAGGTGACAGATAGCCCATGACAATCTGTCTGGGTGTGGTGTTAACCGCCAGTTTTCCCTCCAGAGATAGGAGTTAATCTTCTCCGGTAATGAGATTCTGGGGAGGGGATCCCTTGGCAATTGCATTCCTTTTGGGTGATCAGTCTTCAGGCAGATAAAAGAAAGCCCCTCCCTGAATCTGCTGCTCCCTGGGTGCCCTCAGTGTGAGGCAATCAGCACAGTAAAGCGGCTTGTGTTGGGGGGACACTTCCTGAACTCCTTCAGTTGGTTGCTTAGTTTTAAAAGACTGTATTGATCAGATGTCAGAGAATTAAAACTGCAAGTCACAAGCTCTGACAACAATAAAATTTCATGTCGCTTACTACTTAAGCACATTCTAGACTCAGGCAAAAGGAAAAAAAGAAAAAAAAGTCTAGAGTTACAGTATCGTGCTGCTAGCTTTGTTTGTTTTAGTCTTCCCAAAATAACCATTTACTTAGACAACGGTCAGCAAATTTTTCTATAAAGGGCAAGATAGTAAATATTTTAGGATTTTTAGGCCAACTTTGCTGTCATAGCAGGAAAGCAGTCATACAATAAATAATTATGCATAGCTGTATTCCAATAAAACTTTATTTATGCACAGTGAGATTTGAATTTAAGTTTTATGTGTCACAAGAAATTATTATTCTTAAACTTTTTCCCCAACCTCTGAAAATGTAAAAACTGCTGTTACAGAAACAGAAAGCAGGCTGGATTTGGCCCGTGAGCCATAGTTTACTGACCTCTATACTATACTGCTGGGGTATTTTTCCCTAAATTTTCAAGAAATTGTTCAGGAAATTTGGTAAATCCCCTTTTAGATAACAATTTTGTCAAGCTTTTAAGGAATCAATTAGCACATACTAATGAACTTGTTCCCTTGATAGGGCTCTCTGTGATTTAATTTTCACGTAAACGTTCTTAAAGAAGAGACCTGGAGAGCCTGCAATCCAACTGCTTTGGAACAGATTTGTGCTGGTGACATTGGAGAAAGAGAAAAAGCAAACTGAGGGGGAGGTTCCTTTGCTAGGCATTACTACAGCAGCATGGGATAGGCCAGTACCTCAGGGAGCTTCATGGCTTTGTAAATCTTTAGAACGTGAGATGAAAAAGGGAACAGGAGGAGTGATAAATAATTTATTTCACTCATAGCCTAGACGAATCTGCACTTTCAGTTTGCATTTGAGCATGAATATAACTTCAGATGTGATTTTACATTCAGGGTGTCCTCCATGGCAATCGTTCTATTGATTTGCTGATGACTCCATGCATGTAAATCTGAGCAACGTTCATTTGCACAACTTTATTGGCTCTACAGGGAATGATTCACTTTGCTGTTTAAATACCTATTAATTGCTCTTCTGAGGCCTTTGTGCATCTTACATTATCATACATTTACTTATAATCAGGACACTGATATTTTACCCCCTCTGGCTAGGTAGAGAAGAGAGAGTAAAGCGAATGATAAGGAGTTGTAAGTTTTCAAAGGAAAGGAACTCATGGTGCTCTGATTTCAACTGGAGTATCTGGTCAATCAGTCGGCTGATATTTCATGGCCACAGAATGTGCAACTATGTACTGTTTATTCCACTCAATTGATTTTTAAACATTAATATATTGAGGTGATATCCACACTCATATCCATGTACAAATATCCTGCCTATTTTCGCTTTGTTTCCTTTCATTTACTTTATTATCCATTTTGTTCTCTTTCCTTCACACTCATAGTGTCATGGCTAATCTTTTCTCTTCTTTCCTTTGGAGCATTTCTTGCTTTTATATAGTTCTTCATTGGAATCATTTCTTAGCGTCTAACTTCTGGAATCGTTTCAGCTCTTTGATGAAAGAGTAGGGCCACAGTTGTTGTTCAGCACAAAGAGAGGAGGTCTATGAAATCAGCTTAGCACAGTGACAGACACAGGAGGGACGCGGTGCATGCTGGTTGAGTTTCATGGATCTCGTCTGATAATGCAACCAAATATGAAACACGTATGGACAAATATAAATGAGAAGCAACTGTGGGAGAAAAGATGACTTTTCTAGGGATCTCATCAGGCTCCTGGCACGAAATAGAGGCGAAAGTACTTGGAGATTTGAAGCAAGTTTAATGAGGGGACTGTTTGCAAAAGCTTGGTCATGTGCTAATTGGGACCAGTATCCAGATGGACAAGGAGGGCCATCCTGCAAGAGCTGTGACCTTCAGACATGTGTCCCATGACAACCTCACAGGGTAGAAGTTAGGGAAACACTGTGACTCTTTTTCCTCTGTCTTCTTTCTTGCTGGTGCTTCCTAATGGGCAGGACACAAGTTCTGCCAGGCAGGTCAGCTTCCCAGGGCACAGGGCAGGGTGTAGAAGGACAGAGGAATTTTAGGAATCAAGTATGAAAAGGTAATCACCAAACTGGGTTCTGGTCCAGAATCTGCCACTTGATTCCTAAAATTAGTGAGATTCCTTTTGTCTAAAGATTCGATTCCTCAAGCGTGTTCAGAGAAGAACAAGAAGGTCAGTGTAACTGGAGAAGGGAGTTCTGGGGGAGAAAAGTCAAAGGAGATGAGGTTAGAGAGGGAGGGCACAGTTGGTGGATGCTGGTTAGGGACCTGGAGCCCATTGGAACCCATTTGATTTGGCTTTTTCTCAGAGAGGGATAAGACTGGGAGGGTTTGGGGTGCTTAATCAGGGGAATGAAAAGACCTTACTAAGGTTTTAACAAAATTACTCTTAGTAGAATATACAGGGGTAAGGGCAAACATAGGGAAAGTAAGGAAACCATTCCAATAATTGCAAAACAGAAATGGTATTTTTGTTATCACTAAATGAAAAGGATATTGTGCTCTATAATGCTTATTGTTAGTGAAAAAATTCAGGCAACATAAAAAATATTAAAATGAAAATTATCTTTAACCTCAGCATCTAGATATAGCCACTATTAAAATTTTGGTAGATATTATCTTCCATAATTTTTTTAATCCAATGATGAAATCATAGTACATATACATTTTCTGTACAACAAAATACTGTATACATACATAAATACAAATGAATATAGGCATACATCATAAAATTTAATAACAGCATATTCCATTGTAAAGGTGTGCCACATTTATTGAACTAATTCCTCATTGATGGACATTTGGATTGCTTCACTGGTGTAAACAAAGCTGGGCCTCTTGATGGTAATCTTACTTGTCTTTTGGTTGTCCAAGTTCATCTACCCTTCTGGTATCTTTTTGAAACAGAGTGGGCCAGCACCATTATTTCTCCCTTAGTTTCTAGTTGGATAGACTGACATACACAGCTGATCAGCAAGTGAATGGTATTCTGAACCCAAGTCTCTTACCTGCTATTTCACAAATTTAACCAATAGCCTATGTTGCACTAATCTCTTATTAACACATAATATTCATATAAACCTTTTGAGATAAAAATGTTTTTTCAAAAGGAAAAATAAGTCAGCTGCTGTAAGGCTCTATCTCTACATCTGAGCCCCAGTTGGAATTTTTTGGTGATACTGGCTTCTAATTCCCACTGGTATGAGGAGCCAAGAGGCCTGTCTTAGAACATAGATTAGTGCTGCTTTTGAACTCTAGTCCAAGCACCTACCATATTTTAAAATGTGATTATGTCTCCATTTTGGCTCCGTGGATCGTATCTCCCATCACTGATGTTGATCACAGGATCCTTAGAGAGTGCCGGGGCCCGCCAGGCACAGCTGCTCAGGAGGAAGTACCAACAGTCATCCAGCAGATGGCAGTAGTTCCCAGACTTACAGAGCCAGAAGAGCCCTTACGACTCAGTCCGGAGTCACCTGAAGTGGTTGACCTTGAGAGCAGAGCCATTAGATTGCATCAGATAGAGGGCAACTTCTATGGTTCAAAGTCCCAACCAACATGGGAGAGGGCAACTAATTTTAGATTTTTTTTCTGTTGCAACCAAACGTCCTCAAACAAAAACAGATATTTCTTCAGCGACCTTTGGCGTTTATAGCATTTTATTTATAATGCTGTGTCCAAATGATGCAAAAAACTGGTACAGTACATTTCTTTCCAAAATAAAATGAAATAAAGAGCTGGCAAATTCAGAAAGAATTAGAACAATGAAAATTAGAAGAGTGGGTGATACAAACAAATTTGTCAGGCCTTTTTTTTTTTTTTTCTAACATCACTCCTGAAAACTGTTTGGGTGATGTTCAAGAAAGTAAAGAACCTAATTTCTGACTCTACATTGATTATTTCACTTGTTTAAGCACGTATTCACACAGTTTCCCAAATATATATTTGATGCCTGTTTATGCCCAGGTAATTTCTGGGTGCTGGGGTTTTAGCAGTAAACAAGATCAATAGTGTCTCTGCCCTCATGAGGTATATCTGTGGGAGAGTCTGTGAAATAAGTCTGTATCACATTCAATTATATAAATAATATCATCAGTAATGATAAGTGAAAAGAGGAAAAGTAAAGGGCTAAGAGGGTGTAGAGGATAGTGGGAGCTGCTGCTTGGGATAGGCTATCAGGGAAGGCTTCTCTCAAAGAGAGATTTGAGCAGAATCCCTCTACGTGGAGGGAGTGACAAATGCGGAGGTCCTGGGGTGAGAGCCCAGAGGACACTGGAAGCTCACAGTAAGAGGCCCACATGGTGGGAACATGGTGAGTGAGAAGAATGATAGGAAGTGAGGTCAGAAAGTTTGCCAGAGGTCAGAGCATGTCAAACCTTATAGGTCCTGGTGAAGATTTTGAATCTTATTCAAAGTTAAAGGTCAAGATGTTGAAATTTTGAGCAGCAAAATGACATGGCCTGACTTATATTTTAAGCAGGATTGCTGTGGCTACAATGGTGGAACTCAGTGGAGAGGAAGGAGAAGGAATAAGGAGGCAATTTTATATTGCTTTAAGGAGAACAGACATGAAAAGAAAAAGGTAGAATGCCAAATGGAAATCATAGAATTTTGAAACTGGTGAGTCATTGAAGAACCTAGCCAGACTTCCACAATTTTCAGATAAGGAACTGAGACACCACCAGATTATGTGACTCTCTGAAGGTCTTACAGTCACCATGAGCGTTGGATTTATGGAACTCTCTAGCCAGTGATCCTTGCACTTTCTGTCCTCCTCTCTGTTGCAGAGACCCCACTTATGTGCGTGGTTACACCACTCTGTTCTCATCCATTTTCTGTTGATTCCTCTTGAGAGCAGTGTGAGTGTTGCTCCCATACTCCCAAATGGGGAGTTTCTTCATCTGTTCCCTGAACTATTTCCTTATGTAAGCCGGAAGTACTGGGATGTCTTTGCCTTTCTTAGTGCCTCGAGAACATTTCCTGACCAGGAACACCTGCTGTGTCCTGCTGCATGTCCCAGCCACATGTGTGAAAATCGTGCGGTTAGACTGAAGGCAGTCTGTGCAGTGACACAGTGGCCCACAGGAACCTGGTTGTAAACCCAACAGAAGCTAAGAAAGTTTGGGGATCAGTATCCCAGGCTCATTCTACTGCAGTCAGATCCCACAGGGTCTCAAGAAAAAAACTAAAACTAAAACAACAACAAAAAACGCAAATGAGTTTTTCAGTGAAAATAACCTTTTTTTTCTGAATACATAAGATTCTTTGGGGACCAAAATCACCCCCAGTTGAAATCAAGTACTCTGTTGTGGCCCCAAATGCTCAAAGTGCTGGGATTACAAGCATGAGCCACCATGCCTGGCCCACAATGCCTTTTCTTTTCTTGATTCTTTGCTTTTCAATAGAAGTTTTAGAATCAGTTTTTCAATTCCATGAAAATTCTGTTGGGATTTTAAAATGAAAATATATTGAATTTTAAAATGAAAATTATATTGTATTTATAAACTAATTTTGGAAGAACTGACATCTTTGTGATATAGAATCACTGACTTAATCACCACATTATATCTCATCTAGATTTTCTACAGAGTCTTTTAGTGTACTTTAATAATTTTCTCCATTATGGAGAAAATTCTGAAACTTAAACAGTCTAAAGTTCATCAAAATCTATTACCCTCCTCTCAAACAATAATAAAACAATAATGATGAGACAGGTTAGTTCCCTCAACCCCCTTCGTGGTCGGGAACTGGAGTGGCTCGTTTCACTCAGCTCACCACTGGCTACTCCTCGTGGAGGAAGAGTGCAGGAACCAGAAGTTCTTTATAGCTTTTGTTAGATTTATTCCCAACTCTCTTACATTCAGAAGTCTGTTTAAGTTTTTTTGATCAAGATTTTTAATATTGTTCAAATCTCATCTATCCTTATGCATTTTTTGTTAGCTTGATCTATCAATTACTAAGAGGATACATTACAATTTCTCATTCTATCTCCCTACACCTCTCTCAGTTTTTTTCTTGATATGTATGTGAGGCCGTGAGATTGGGTCCATAGAGTTTAGAATCATGTTATATTCCTGGTGATTCTTTTAATCATTATTTAATAACCATCTTATCATTAATGATACTTTTTCCCCCCTTAACATTTACATTGTCCAGTCATTATATAGGTGCACTAGCTTTCTCTTATCTATTGCCTGGAATATATATTGCATTCTTTTACTTTTGATGCTTCTGTATGTTATGTTTTAGATACTTTCTGGAAACAGCATGTAGCTCAAATGTATTAAATCCAATCTGACAAGCACTGTTTTTTAAATGACAAGTTTATTGCATTTATAGTTATAATGGCTGACATGTATTATTTTTTATTTTGTGCTATTATATTTACTCTGCTTTTTCCATTTTTTATTGGAGAAGGATTTTTGTTTCTGCTGTTTTCCTATTTTCTTTCTTTCTTTATTTATTTTTTATTATTTTTTTGAGATGGAGTCTTGTTTTGTCACCAGGCTGGAATGTGGTGGCACAATCATAGCTCACTGCTACCTTGACCTCCCAGGCTCAAGTGATCCTCTTACCTCAGCCTCCCAAGTAGCTGGGACTACAGGTATGTGCCACCATGCCTGGCTAATTTCTTTTAATGTTGTTTTGTAGAGATGGGATCTTACTATGTTGCCCAGTCTGTTCTTGAGCTCCTGGTCTCAAGTGATCCTTCTGCCTCAGCCTCCCAAAGAGTTGGGGTTACAGGCATGAGCCACCACACCCGGCCCTTTTCTATTTTCTTTAGGATTGACTGTATTTTCTTAGTCCTTTCTTCCCCTGTATTAGGATGAAAGTATATATTCTTTAATTTACCATCCATAAATTGTAAACTCTCAAACTTAAACAGTCTAAAGTTCATCACAATCTATTATCTTCCTCTCAAACAATAATAAAACAATAATGATGAGACAGGTTAGTTCACTTGACTCCCTTCCTAGGCTGGAACTGGAGTGGCTAGTTGCCCTCAGCCCACCACTGGCCAGTGCTCGCGGGAGGAAGAGTGCGGGAACCAGAGGGAATGAATGCTGGCACTGGCTGGTCGCACCTCCCTGGTGGAGCAGGCTCTGTGCGGGCCCCGCAGCAGCGTCCAAGCATGTTACCACCAATGCTTTTTCAGCCTTGCCGTCCAGAGACAGCCAAGAGCCAACCAGCTTAGTAGAGGGTCAGGGTGGCAGCCCCAGCCCTCTCGGCACCCGGGTTCTTGTCCGGTGTCCAGGAAGAATCAGGTCACACAAACTCTGTTTGAAAGGTGGTGAATACACAAGACTTTATTTAGCGGTGGGTGGGTCTCAGCGGAAAGGGAGGCTGGAAAGGGGATGGGAAGGTGATCTTTCCCTGAAGCCCAGCCATCTCCTGCTAGGCCCCTCTCCAAAGCCGCACTGTCTGAAGTTAGCCACGCCTATCCATCTATCTGTAGTCTCCAACACTCAGTTGCTTCTCTGCTCACTGTTCAGCTGCTTGTATCCTTGCTGCTCAGCCACTCGTGTTGCTCTGCCAGCTGAAGTCTTATGGGCACAGGACAGGGGCGAGGCAAGCCAAAAAGGCAACATTTGGGTGGAAAAACGGGGTCAGCTGTTTTCACTTAGGGCTGTGGTTCCAGGCCTAAGGGTGGGGTTTAGCCAGGAGCCCAGCCCTTCTGTATCAATAGGGCCTTAGCAGCTTTAGTCCAAATCAGTTCCTTCTTGTGTTACATGTTACTTTTCAGTATTTTTGTTCTACCTTGTTTAGTGACCACATTTTTTAAACTCAATGCTTGTTTAGATTTATTTACAGATTTACCACTTTCTGTGCCCGCAACTCTTCGCATCTTACTCTTTCCTTCTTTGTCTTGAAATATACTTTTGAATAAACGTTTAAAGATCTGTTAGTGATAAACTGTCTCGGGCTTTGTGATCATGTCTCTGTTTTAGTCTTTCCATTGAACAACCATTTAATTGAATATAGGTTGTGTTTTTTTTTTTGAGGTGGAGTTTCGCTCTTGTTGCCCAGGTGGGAGTGCAATGGCATGATCTCGGCTCACCACAACCTCTGCCTCCCAGGTTCAAGACATTCTCCTACCTCAGCCTCCCAAGAAGCTGGGATTACAGGCATGCACCACCGTGCCCAGCTAATTTTGTATTTTTAGTAGAGACGGGATTTCTCCATGTTGGTCAGGCTGGTCTTGAACTCCCAACCTTAGGTCATCTGCCCGCCTCGGCCTCCCAAAGTGCTGGGATTACAGGTGTTAGCCACCATGCCTGGCCTTTTTTTTTTTTTTTTTTTTGTAGAGACTGGGTCTCGCTGTCACCCAGGCTGGAGGGTAGTGGCGCAATCATAGATCACTACAGCCTGGAACTCCTGAGCTAATGGGATTCTCCTGCCTCAGCTCCCTGACTGAGTAGCTGGGACTACAGGTGTGAGCTACTGTGCCTGGCTAATTAAAAATTTTTTTTTTTCTGAGAGACAGGGTCTCACCATCTTGCCCAGGCTGAATATAGGATTGTGTCTGGACGATTATTTTCTCCTAGCACTTTGTCTTTAAAGAGTGAGAAGAGAGAGTGTAAGTGTCTCTGGTGTGAACAACTCGCCCATCCGAATACCTAAAGGAGAACTGAACCATGGTTGGTACTCAAATGTGAAGCCACTTTAAGGAACAGAGAAGCTCCACAGACTCAGGTGCTCACATCTTAGCTTCAGCCCTCTTGCTGTGCAGCTGTAGGAGTGTAAGTCTCCCTTCCCACTGAATTGTGAGCCACCGACAAGCTACATCTGCTCTCTCTTTGCCATTTCACTTTCCCTGTTCTAGCTCCTGATTTATCAGTGCAAGGTGTGAATTGAGCCCTCTTTTCTAGGGAGCCAATTGGAGACCATACCACGTATGTCAATTTTCAGTTAGTTACCCTGTGTCTCCAAATGATTTATCTTTTCATCTTTGCTTTTCTAGCAGATCATCCCCATAAGGACACAAACGTGTGTTCCCTACTCACAGGAAAGACTCTCTTTATGCTCACAACCTGCCACCTACCATTCCATCTCCCTGCCTTCCTTCAAGCTAGAGTTACTGTGTTTACAATCACTGTACCCACTTTTTGAAAACCTCCTATTCATTCTTCAACCCATCCCAACCTGCTCCCACCCCCAGCTACTCATATGTAAACACCAATGATCCATCTTTTTTCTAAACATAATGTTGTCCCATAAAAATAATCATATGCCATTAAATTTCTTTTTAAAAAGTGCAAATGATAAGGAATGTGATATGTACAGCCAGATTATCCCACAGAAGGAGAGAGAGAGAGAGAGAGAGAACCCGCCAAAGCACAAGCTTCCTTTTAAAGCCATATCCTCCTGATGCTACGAGAAATAGTTTTCTCTCATTAACAGTCAGTTTACAGTTGCTACCAAACTCCCAGTGAAAATAACTGACTAGATACATAGATCATATCAGATTATAACTGGGATCTTTCAACTAACATTTATTTTGCATTTGCTGTGTGCAGAGCACCCTGCAAGATTTGGCTCGTATAGAAAACATTCACTCACTAATTTACTCACTCATCTAACAAATACATATTGAGTGCCTGCCATGTACATAGCACTGAATTCCTAATGTCAGCCACCATTTCAGCTGTTTAGAAATGTTTTAATCACCTGTCTGAATTTTATACTGCCCACCCCACCTCCAGTCCTGAAGTATTGGCACAGAAGGTTGCCAGTAAATTATTATTCATTATTCTCTAAACACACAGAGGCTCCAAGCCTGAAATTTCTCGCACACCATGATGGAAAGATGGCCCTGGGTTTTCCTGCTGTGTTCACAGTTGCTTCTCCCATTATGCTTTGCCTATGTATCTCCTCCATCAGCAGGTGGTAGAGAAGCAGGTGCATAACACCTTGGTCTCTGGCCATCTACTTAACTTTCCAAGGCCCCATTATCTTTAGAAAGGGAGACTCTGAGAGAGAAAGACACAGTGGCATGTGTTTGGTTGACCAGCTTATGTACTTCAAAAGGCAACACCCCACAGGGGTTACGCACTGTTTGCGCTTCTGCTGTGTGGACGTGCATAAAGATAAAGGCATCTGAGAAGCTTTGAGGTGAGGGCTGTGGAAGTCACTGGGTGCCTGAGGTGCCATTCTTAGGCTGTGGTCAAATAAGAGTTTCATGAAACGTGCTGAGCATAAAAGAACAACATATCTGCCTATGGCCGGTACTTAGAGCTACTTTCCCCCACCACTCGCAACCCTACCATCATAAAAACAAACTGCTGCATTCATTAGATTCATTCAGATTGGAAGGGACTGATTCCAGCAGATTATTTGGGGGAAAGGGAGGAGCAACGGAAGCCATCCACATCTTTGCAGCCCCTGAGTTCCTGTACTGGCTGGTGCTGAGCAGGCCTTCTTCATGCAGAACCCAACTACTAGGTAAGTCACCCAGTAGCTCTTGTGCCTCACTCACACAGCATGCACTCAGTTGCAATATTTTTTTAATTAAAAATTTTATCTTTATTTTTTATAGAGATGAAGTCTTGCTATGTTGCCCAGGCTGGTCTTGAACTCTGGGGCTCAAGCAATCTTCCCACCTCAGCTTCCCAAAGTGCTGGGATCACAGGTGTGAGCTACCATGTCCAGCATCAGATTCAATATTTTCTAAGACAGGGTCTAACTGAGCTGTTTGATCACCATGTTTCAATTAGGAATGCATTAGCTGCTGCAGCTCCAGCTATCACAAGCACCTTCACTGCCTAAGCAAATACAGAAAGCTGGGAAGATCCAACAGGTGTCCTCGTGCATCTTAGTGACCCAAACTGGAGTCACTATGACTCTCCCTACCCCCACCCCATGAACAAAGGGGGCTTAGAAATCCAGTACTTCACTTCTGTAGTATCTACAGCAGAAGCAGGTGAGAGAGGAGGGAGCTGAGGTTGGAATATCTACCTTACCTTCCAACATGAAGCATAGATTGTCATACCAGGGACCCTCAGAGGTCCTTGCATAATGTATAATGACTGGATGTGGTCATTATAAGATCAGGCATAGATCCTGATTCAGTCAATTTTAGGCAAGGGTAGCAGGACTGACTTTACTTGAAGCATATAGCCCAAGCCAAAGTGACTTAATGCGGAAGAGCCACTGGGAACATCAACTCCAGAAGGTGCCCTGGGTATGGATTATTTTCCAGGAACACTCTGCAGAATGACTTCCTTAATATCCTGGAAAGGTGTGGCTCCCCTTGGGCCTGAACTTTTGCTGTTAAGAACCTAGATGAATGCTGCTGTCATATATTTTTATTATGCCTAAACTACCCCAAAAGTTCACTGTTTCTATTTTCCATACATTCTGTAAGTCCCTAAAATGTGTCAGGAGTGAGTGAGGTTTTGATGGTACAACAGAAACCAAAATAGATAGTGTTGATTTCCTCAAGGATTTTGCAGTCTGGTGGGAGAATTGCATTTATGAAATCATCACATAAATAAGCATAAAATTATAAACTCATAATGCCACTAAAAAGGAGAGAGCTATGAGAACATACCTGACCTTATCTGGGATACAGGGAAAACATCCCTAAGAAAGTGATTTTGAACAGAAATATAAAAGAATTAAAAGGTAAAAGGATGGGCAGTGAGGGATAAGATTTCTAAGCATAGAGAACAGGTTCTGCAAAGCCCTTGAGTCAGAGGAAAGGATGGTGTATCCAAAGCTTTGAAAGAAGAGCCAGTGCAGCTGGAACATGGTAAGAAGGAATAAATTGATGAGAAATGAGGCTCGAGCTTGCAGGGCCAAGTCATGTAGGGTCTTGGAAAGACTTTGAAGGGACTCAAGTCACAGGTCTGACCTGTCATTATTCCATCTAACCAACCAGTTCTTGAACATTTGCACTGAAAGAGATGACCCAGTTTCTGTCTGTGGCTTACAGCCTCGTGGAGAACCATTCTTATTCTGGTGGGTATTAGGGTTTTGAAGAGACACAATTAATGGCACTTTTTTTGCCCACTTTTGAAATCAATTGAAAAATAAAACAACACAGTCAGCAGAGGAAGATGATAAGGATGAAAATGAAGCAGATGAATCAAATGCCATTCTTATTTCTAAAAAGGTTGTGTCAGAAGACATAGCTCATTCTAAGAGCCAAAGTGAGCTTGCAAACTCCCTTCTGTCCAGTTCAGACTATGGGAGCTTACCTGAGGGAAAGTTTGGGTTTGCACAGGTGTCACACCTACCCAGGCTACTGTTTTCCACTGTGCTAGGTGGAGAGGGAAGGTAGGAAGAACTGAATTAATTAGTTCCAAATTGAATTCCTCCTCCCTCCCCAGTGTCCTTTTTTGTTTTTGTTTTAGTTTTTTTTGGTGGGGGGGATGGGGGTCTCACTGTCACCCAGGCTGGAGTGCAGAGGCACTATCCCAGCTCACTGCAACCTCTGCCTCCCAGGCTCAAGCGATCCTCCCATCTCAGCCTCCTGAGTAGGTGGGATCACAGATACATGCCACTATGCCTGATTAATTTTTGTATTTTTGGTAGATATGGGTTTTCGCCATGTTGCCCAGGCTGGTCTCGAACTCCTGAGCTCAAGTAATCCACCCACTTTAGCCTCCCAAAGTACTAGTGTTACAGGTATGAGCCACTGCCCCCAGCCCCCAAGGTCCTTTGATAGATGAGCTTCCCTCCTTCAGAAATGTGGACCTACTGCTTCCACTTAGCAGCCAGGTCACTGTCCCCACATCTGTAGGGAGGGAAAGGGGTTGGACAAGAATCCAGCAGTACTTAGGGAGACTCTGTTCTCATGATTGGAACTTCAAGAGTAGGGAATAAGTGTTCCTCCCTTGTCGTTGCTAAAAGACATTAAGAGAAGGGACTCAAAATACAACCTGGTCCTTTTCAGTGAAGATGGATTCCGATAAATGACGATGGATCGCCTCCTACAGGAGAACACAATGCTACAATCCCCAAAGCATATGACTTCCATGCTGAACTAACTTCTGTTTGCTTTTTCATCCACATAAGTAAAATTCTCCAGTTGTTTCTTTTTCAAACCTTGCTTGATGTGACAGATGCCTGCAGTATGTCTAAATTAAAAGGGTGGCTTTTAGGGTCACAGAATGTTAGTGCTGGAAAGGATTTCAAGGTCATCAAGTCTAATCCTACTCCTTATTTTATTGGAAAACACAAGACCCAGAGAGATGAAGTGGCTTGCTCAAGGTCACCTAAGCCGTTTGTGTCCTCCCAATTATTGGGATTCTATGACTAGCGATATTTCCAACTACATCACGTTGATATAGCTGAGAAACTCATTATTTATAGAAAACCTGTGATGCCTTTATTAAAACAAAGCACAGGTTTTTATAAAATGAAAGTCACCCTTTTATCTGTTAACAAAAATTTGTGTTTTGTTTATTAACTTTTTTTATAGTGGAATAACCCCTGAACTAGTGGTTTGATTATTCTGATCCTAATAAATGTCTCCTTTTTAATGTTCTCTTTTCCTAATTAACAAAGTGCCAAGTAGAAAGAGATAAGTTATGCACTTTAATTACAATAACCCCAGGCTACAGGGAGAATTCTTATCACTGGCTTGGACCGTACATTCTGTGCTACTTAGAAATAACATTGGTAAAAATTTCCTGTAAGCTGTGGATTTGGGATCTGAGGTGGCGGGGCAGTCAGGAAACAGAAGCAGTGAGGCTTTAGTTCCAGGTTTCTTCCATCATGCTGTGCCTGGTTCTCTCTGTGCTCATTTCCTTCTTATTAAAAATGGGAAATGACTATTATCCTGGATTATTATGAGAGAGGGAGTTTAGGATGCTGCAAAGATGACTGGGTTGCAGCAGCAGGAGCCTAGAATTCTAGATCAGCTCTGCCACTAATGAACTGCTTCTCTGGGCGAGTCTCAAGGATTCTTTGAGCCTTAGTTGACTCCTCTGTAAAATGGGCTGGTTGTGTTAGCTGATCCCTGCAGTCTTTCTACGAAAGTTAAAATTACTTTGACTCTAAATCCTTGTGATTCCATATTCCTTTTCCCATTCTTCTTCCATACCCTATGTTCCCCCAAACTGAGTGAACTCAGGTTTCAAAGAAATAAGTTACAAAAGTGTCAAAACAAACAATTTTTATAAATACCAAAGAACATTATTCATTGAAAAATATGTGCCTTATTTTACTTGTCAAAATGAGCAGAGAATCTAGGATTATTTCCATTCTCATTATGGTATCATTTCGTAGCAGCAGCAATGTGCTTGTGGTCCTTTTCTCTGAGGAGTTCCCTTCAGGAAACAGAATTTCCTAGAGCAGATGGAGGGGCAGTGAGAGATCTCAGCCACCTGGATTCTAACCCTTGGCTTCTCTAACTTCCAGGTTATTCTGACTGAACTGTCTTTAGATACTCGATGCAAAAAAAAAAAAATTGTGCGATAGAGTCTTATGGACATCGAACTAAGAATCATATTATCTGGTTCTAGAGTTAGAGCTTCCTCTAATAAGATGCATGGTCTTGATTTTAAGTCAATTGTCTTCTGTGGCCTCAATTTCCATGCTTGTGAAATGAGATTAGGCTGGATGGTGTCTAAGATTCTTTGCATTCTTAATTCTAGCTTCATTTGGGGAAAAGGACAGGATTGGTGGCAGTTTGGGGGGTCTTTGGATTGGGAGGCAGAGTCCCACCATGTTGAGCAAGGGCAGGACATAGTTCAGCACTGTGAGAGTGTCTCCTCTCACTTCTCTCAAAGGTGTTGGCCTTTGTTGAGTACATGAAGTGTTAGTGACATGGAGGAAGGGAAAGGATATGAAGAAATCTAAAATGTGGTTTCTGCCCTCAAAGGATTTACAATCCAGTTGGTAAACACAAGGGCAAGAGTCTAAGGCCAGGATCCCAGAAGATGTACACACCACCTTACACATGGGTTGACTTTATCAAGCAATGGGCATTTATGCTGATCAGAGGCACATATCCATGGCGGGGTAGCCCCATCCAGGAGAAGATGAAGGAACGTCCTACAGGTCTTGGTGGCTTCTTGCTTTGTGGAGTCACCATTTTTTCTCCAGAAGAGTCTGTTTTCTTTTTAGAATGTCGCTTGATTTTGGTCTTTTGATGGCACACATCAAACTCTGTCTCCAGAGAATGCATGCCCCCTGGGAGAATATGTAGGCTATGTGTAAGGAGATAGGAGTGGGAAAAAGATGACAATGGGAAAAAGCATTAACCAAAATCCTAGGGTAAGAACATACAAGATGCATTCAGGAGACAACTGGCAGACCAGTTTGACTATTATATAGCTTTAAAAGAGTATTTTTGAGAAAACAACAAAAACCTGAAAACATAATTAAGATTCAGATTAAGTAACATGATGTAGTCAAAAGAGAGACCAAGGATAAAATCTAGCCCTGCCATTCCTCATCTGCCTGCTTTTGAGCAAGTTATTTAATCTCTCTGTGTCTGTATCTCCACTTCCTAAAAAGGAAGTAATAACACCAATTTTATAGTATTTTGTGAGGATTAACTTAAGCAGTGTATGAACAGCTCCTGGCACACTAAGAATGATCAACATATGGTAATTTTCTCAAATTCTATGATCTTTCTACCTCCACAGTGGCTTTTTCTGCAATAGGCGATTAGGAGAGCAGTCACCGGACAGACCTTGGATTTGAGTTCAGCTCAGCCAGTTATAAAGTCTTTGATTTTAGGCAAAATACTTAACTACTCTTAACTTCAGTTTTCTTATGTACAAAATGGGATTAGTCATACTTACCTTGTAAGATTATTGAAAAGTTTAGAAATATATCATGTTCAGCACCCAATAGTACCAGGTAAGAAGAGGAGAGGGAGTGGAATTCAATAAATCATGGTGATAGGGGGGAAGAAGGAGGAAAAAAAGGAGCTGTTTTAATTGAGAACCTTGAATTCTTGATCAAGAAGCCTAGAATTTATGTTGTAGGCAGTGGAGAGTCACTGAAGGTGATTTTTCAGATAGGAAACCATAGGATAAAGATGAAGAGAATCTTAACCTTGTTGAGAATGTGTCAATAAGGTGCACAGGGCAAGGGAGAACAGCCTGGAGGGAGAGAGACCAACCTACTGAAGACAAAAGCCAGTTTGCTTTATGTATGTGCTATATAATTCTTTTACTACCAAATGGATTTCTTCTTCTGGAATCTAACAATTCTGAATGTATGAGAGAGGCAGAGATAGAAATGGAGAGCGACGGAAAGGATAGAGGGGAGAAAGAGAAAGAGAGGGGTGCCAGGAGAGAGAGAGATACAGTAGTTCCCTTTCCGTGGGGGATGCATTCCAAGATCCCCAGTGGATACCTGAAACTGCAGATAATACTGAACCCTATATATGCAGCAGAACTAGCATAAATTTCGTTTTCCTTCACAGTTTCATAGATAGAAGATTTGTTCTTGCCATAGATCTTAGCAACCTCAGCATGTGATTTTTTTTTTTTCTTTCCTTAATTCAGCTGAGAACTTTCGCCTTTTAATTTAAAAGATGCACTTCATGGCTTCTCTTTGGCATATCTGAATCCCAGAATCACTGCTCTTGCACTGTGGGGCCATTATGAAGTCAGATAATGGTTACTCGAATGTAAGCACTTCGATACCATGACAGTGAATCTGACAACTCAGATGGCTGCTGACCAAGGGGCAGAGAGCATATGGAGCATGGATGCACCAGACAGAGGGATACTTCATATCCCAGGCAGGACAGAGCAGGGCAGTGTGCTATTTCATCATGCTACTCAGAACTCATGAATTGTTTATTTCTGGAATTTCCCATTTAATATTTTTGGGCTGTGGTTGATTGAGGGTAAATGAAATTGCAGAAAGCAAAATACAGATAAGGGGGACTGCTTGCTGTACAAAGACAGAGACAAGAAGAGGGAGCTGTCCTCAAGGGCTTTTTGTGCGAAGACATCTGGCACACTGATATGCTGCATGCAGGTGGCTTTAGAGAACATGCATCCAGGTATAAATCTGGCATCGACAGGTTGAATTTTCAGTTGACAGGTGGACTATTTTAAATAAAACTAGGGAATTGGTGTGGAAGGGGTGAGAACACCGCCTCTGCTTTGTTATCCCACCTCCACCAAGATGTTCCTGAACCCCTGAGAACAGCTCACTCCACCCTGTCTCTGGGTTATCTGCATCATCTGCTGACCACATTTCTGTCTTCTGGTCTGGAAGGAGATGGATTTCTGGTCAACAGCACGCCCCCTGACAAAAATGACTTTCTGCCATTTCCTTCCATTCCATTTTCAATCTGATTGCTGTTTTGCTTGGAGGAGTGCTATGGTAGGAATGTTTATGTCTCCCTCAAATTCGTATGTTGAAATCCTAACCCCCAAGGTGGGGCCTTTGGGAGGTGCTTAGATCATAAGGGTGGAGTCCTTGTGAATGGGATCAGCGCTCTTATTAAAGAGGCCCAAAGGGGCTTGTTTGCCCTTTTCACCATGTGAAGATGCAGTGAGAAGACACCATCTGTGCCCTCATCAGATACTGCCAGCCCTTTGATCTGGGACTTCACAGCCTGCAGAACTGTGAAAAATAAATGTTTGTGGTTTACAAGCCATCAGTTTATGGTACTTTTGTTATAGCAGCCCAGACAGACAAAGTAGGAGGGTGAGTTTGTCTTCGTGAGAATGGTGCGTGATTTAGCTTATTCTGAAAGCAAAATGTCTTTAAGTTTAGTTTATGTTTTTTATGCTTTTTATGTTATCTTTCCTTTTCTTTTCACTAGTCATCCAAACACTGGATGTCTAAAAACTAATGGGCATCAGCATCCTACCAAAGTCAGTTTCTGTTGCCAAAGTTGTTACTGCCCTAAAGGCTGGTTCCTGGCTTGTTCAGTTGAGAGAGGGCAGGAAGTTAGTACCTGTGCTGGCCCAGATCCACAGTGAGGACATGCAGGTGCCCTGGAGCCGCTCTTTAAAAGGCTACCATCTCCTGATGGAATGCTTCCTGTGTGCAGCCTAAGTCAGAGCACTGTGGATCAGTGGGTTCTGCAGATGACAGTTGAATAAAAATGCCAACTGAATGTCCCCCAAAAGACAACGCTCTGTATTGACGTCTGAGAGCTTTTCTCACCCACATTTCAGTTCTAAAGATTTTGTCATCCTGCTGAGATGGATGAAATGGTTGGCCCCCAAGATACCTTATAGGGCCCCCTTTTTTTTGATTGTGGGAGTGTTTACTATAATCTCCCTTTCTTGTTTTAAAGACCGTTTAGTGAAATACTTTGTACATCAAAAGTATATATATAAGATATATATATATATAACATATAAAAATAATATGAATATTTACATGTACCCAGCACTTACCTTAAGAAATAGAATATGATGGAATACTCTCAAAGGCCCCTGCGAATCACACCTCATTCACATCCCTTTTCTATCCTTCCTTGGGTATTTATGTGATTGTCCTGCTTTTTAAAAGAGTTTAAATTACATATATATGTATCCCTAAGTAATATATTGTTTTGTTTGCTGTTGTCTTTTATATTATGTCATCAAACTAGATATGTTCTTTTGCAACTTACAATTTTTTTGCATGAAATCATGTGAGATTAAGCCATGTTGATACATTAAATGATGATTCATTCCTTTCCCCTACTATATGGTACTCCATTCTATAGAAATGCTATAAATAATTTAGTCATTCTTTGTTGACGGACATTTGGGGTGTTGTTTGTTCTTATAAATCGCATATTTGGAGTATTTTTACTATTACAAATTCTGATGCTATGAACCTGTTCTGCACATGCCTCTTGGTACACATGTGCAGGAGTTTCTCTAACATTTGTAAGTTGGGGTGGGATTGCTAGGTATGAACAAATATCTACTTTATGAAATATTTCCAAGTATTTCACAAAGTGACTGGACCAGTTTATACAAGTACTGTATGAGTCCTCATTGATCCCATCTTTAGTAACATTTTTATTACCTGATTGACATTTTTGCCAGTCTTGTCAGTATGAAATGGAAGCTCTTTCTGGTTTCAGTGGGCAATTCCTTAGTAACTTACGAGAGGAAACATTTTTCAATATGTTTTGGTCATTGATGCTTCCTTTTCTGTGTTGAATGCGTTGTTATGTTTCCAATACACTGCGTTCCATTCGGTGCAGCTCTGCCTGTGGCTGAGTTAGGCTAGATAGTGGAGCAAAGGCCTGTGCTGATGAAAGGTGTGCTGCTTTTCTTTGTGAAGGCCCTGAGGAGGCGGGAAGTGGCCACTATGGACCCCGTTATATCACTGACATGGGAGCCGGTGAGGATGATGAAGGATTTGAAGATGACTTAGATTTGGATATTTCCTTTGAGGAGGTAACAATAATCTCTGCTCTTAAAACCCAGGGTGTTAGTGTTTCCTTGCTGAACCAGGCAATTTAGCCAATGGACCATAAACATTGTACTTAAAACTTAAATGGGCCCATTTGCTTTTAACACTGATTTGTTTCCTCTGATGCTCAGTCTCCAGGGGCTGATAAATCAGTAGTAGGGAAGTACCAGCCGTGCTGATGTTCTGTAGGCAGCTCCTGCCTGCGGACTCCACAATCTGGCAAAAACATATTTCGATTTCCCACCAAGGGAAATTTCAGAAAATTGGGTGTTATAAGGAAATGAACAATTCCTTGACAATGTCATGCATCTTCATCATATTAGAATAAGAATAAATCATGTAATATCAGTTTTACTGCTGATTTTCTGAGTAACACAGGGAAAAGCACTGAAAGTCCCTGAGCATCAAGCTCTTTGTCCATAAACTGGAGTCAGTGCTGCCTTCCTCATCTCCATCCTAGGGTTTTTGGCAGTGACCATGTTTTAAAGTACTAGGCAACAGCTATCAATAAAACAGTCCAATCGCCATGCTCTGTGTTCATCCTGAACCCCTTTCCTTCTCTGGCTTTAGGTTAAACCACTTCCTGCTACCAAAGGAGGGAATAAGAAATTTTTGGTGGAAAGCAAGAAGAAGTCTATATCTAACCCAAAGACCATTTCCAGGCTCGTCCCCCCTACCTCAGCACCCCTCCCTGTGACCACGGTGGCTCCCCAGCCCATTCCCATAGAGAGGAAAGGGAAGAACAGTGTGGCCATAATGTCAAGGCTCTTTGACGTGCCTTGTGATGAAACTCTCTGCTCTGCTGACAGCTTCTGTGTCAATGACTACACCTGGGGGGGCTCGCGATGCCAGTGCAACCTGGGCAAAGGTGGTGAGAGCTGCTCAGAAGGTAGGCCCTTGGGGGAGAGGAAGAATGTGGTGATGAATTGGCACCATTGAGAGCCAGAGGGCAGTTTTGTGGTCCAAACATAGTTCCTTCTAGTCCCTTTTCCAAGATAAGTTCCTTCTTCCACATATTGGTCATTAAATTAACTATACAAGGCAAATTGTGAGGCAACTTTCATTGCTTCTAAGTAGACAGCAATCCTATTTCTATGTGTGCCAAATATGTAGTCCCTTTAAAGCAATCGATAAATCATCCTGATACTACCTTGGAGAGGTAGGTTTTACTATAATCACATCTCTACCAAAATATGCAGCTAAAACTTATGCATGAGGGTTAAGAAGGGTAACAACTGGGCCAACTTGTATTACACAAAGGCCCATATAGTTGAGGGCAAGTGACACTGGCCCTAAAGCCATTGGTTTCTTCTTAGGAAAGTCAGTGCCAGTCTCCAAAATGCAACTTTTCCTAAGAATTTCAGAAGCTCAAAGTCTCCAAGAATGAGAGTTGTAGGTATAAAAAGTACAGAAAAGAAGATAGCAAAGTTGAACAGATTAGTGAGGGTTCTCACTTAATGATATCCAGGCAATGCTGTATGTTGATTTTTGCTTTTGAAGCAGTGCGGAAGTAGCACTCTTTTGTGTTATCTTTTTCTTTTTCAGATATTATTATCCAGTATCCTCAGTTCTTTGGCCACTCCTATGTAACGTTTGAACCTCTGAAGAACTCCTATCAGGCATTCCAAATTACTCTTGAATTTAGGGTAAGGGAGACACGTTGTTTGATGAGTGCTTTTTGGACACTTAACAGCAATGTGCTACATTCAAAGGCTGGGGGAGAGGAAGGGAGGCAGCAGGAAGAGCGATCAAAGGTAAATATGACACAGAGCCTGTCTCTAAACCAGCTCATGAGACAATAGGATTGAGGAGCACATTCACAACATTCAAGTGTGACAGTGAGGAGACAGTGGGTTTGTATGTCACTCAACTATAGAGTGGCTGACACGAAGCTTCCAAGTGAGAATGTTGGGGTCTGAGCAATGTTGTTCGTAATAGTGATTTCTCCCAGGCCAGGATTGAGAAGAAACAATGCATTCCCATTCCAAAATTGTTTAAAAAGAGAGCCCAATTCTCTGTCTTCATTGTGATAGCTGTCACTGAACAAATAGAAAACTTCTCTATGCAACATTTGCATTGTGAGGGCCCAGTGGAGGTTCTCTGATTTGAATCAACAGCAGATAAGAATTCAGTCAGTGACCTCAGCTTAAACTGATTCTTTTGGGTATCTCCCAAAAGACATAAAAAGGTCTGGAGGTCTGGAAAGAAGTCTCATTGGATGTCATGGCCACAGCGTTGAGTCTTCAAGAAATGACCCGTCTTAGTCTAAGACCACCAGCACAGCTTTCGGTTGAGCTGTTCTTACCATCCTGTTCTCCTGATAGAAGGAAAGAAGCAAATGTGCATTCCTCCCCAGAGGGAGGGAAATAGAAAGAACAAAGTGAAAGTAGAATTGGATGTACACCAGCAGCGTCCTCACTGTGACCGTGGTCTTTGTACATTTGGCTTTCCGAGGATCTGCAGGTGCATCCACAAAGGACAAGTAAAGAGCGGGTCAGGCCGGTCGCGGTGGCTCAAGCCTGTAATCCCAGCACTTTGGGAGGCTGAGACAGGTGGATCACGAGGTCAGGAGATCAAGACCATCCTGGCTAACACGGTGAAACCCCGTCTCCTACTAAAAAAAAAAATACGAAAAACTAGCCGGGTGAGTGTGGGCCGCCTATAGTCCCAGCTACTCGGGAGGCTGAGGCAGGAGAATGGCGTAAACCCACAGGAGGCGGAGCCTTGCAGTGAGAATCCGGCCACTGCACTCCAGCCTGGAGAACCAGAGCGAGACCCCGTCTCAAAAAAAAAAAAAAAAAAAAAAAAAAGAAGCTGGTCAAAGATGGAGTCACCTTCCTCTCGCCTCACTGCCACCTCTCAGTTTATATCACTGCCATTTGTTTATTGAAATGAACTGGGACCAGGTATCTGGGAGTGAATTGGAGCCCACGTGCTTGACCCTTTGTAGATAGGATCATGGAGGGGAAAATGCTCAAGTTTCACATTTGTGAGTCTTTCCAGATGGCGCTTTATGGAAGGAGAGGCACTTACTGTTCATATGGCTTTTGTTTGTATAATCACAGGCGGAGGCGGAGGATGGCTTACTGCTCTACTGTGGGGAGAATGAACACGGGAGGGGAGATTTCATGTCCCTGGCTATCATCCGACGCTCCCTGCAGTTCAGGTAATTCCTGCCAAAAGCCTCACACTCTTCTTTTGTTACATTATCCTACGTTATATTTGCATTTTTATAGTATAAGAAATACATACAGGATAGATTCTAGTAGATGAAAGAATTGTTTGTATAAAATAAGTATGATATGAACCAGTTTACCAAATACTGGGGTACTGGGATTGCAGGATAACCTATAAAACTTGCGTTTTGGGACCTTGTAATCATTCATTCATTCAGCAGCACCTATGGTGTACCTGGCTCTGGAGGTGTTGTTGAGTGTACCTGGTGCTGCAGGTACTGTTGGATGTAACTGGTGCTGTAGGTGCTGCTGAATGTTTCTTGAGCATCTACAGTGTACCTGGCACTCCTGTCGATCCTGAGGATGCAGAGTGAGCCAAAGGAATACGGTTCCTTTTCTCTGGAGCTCTAGTGGATGTGATGGGAAGAAGGCTGGGGTCTTCTCATCTCCTTTTGGCAAATGTGGCTGACAGATGTGGACTGAGAGGAGCCTCCAACCTCCCATGGGCTCCCCATCCTCATCTTCCTCTGGGCTGTGCTGGGAATTCTTTGGCTTGCCTCCACTGCCCTCATGGTTTCTCCCCCAACACACTTTGGAAGCCACCTTTAGCTTATGTGTGGTCTTCTGCGGGGCAGAGTTTTGTGGAGGGGTGAAGATTTTAATGACTCTTGTGGAGGTGTGCAATGCACCTCCTTGTGAACAACCAGCAGGCACCAGCCTTGTCCTTCTCCGTGGTGCACTGGCTGACATCCTAATGGCACCAACCCCCTGCTGCCTGACCTTCAGCATATGATGCAACCTCTCCAAGCCTGCGTTTCCTGTGGGGCTGTTGTGAGGGTTAAATGAGTTAATTCATAAAAGCGCTTAGAGCAGTGTCTGACCCAGAGCAAGTACTCAATAAGCATCAGCCATTATTGTCTTCTTAAATTACTTTCAGCATAAAAAATGTTTTTGGTTAAGTTGAAGAAGTCCTCTGAGTATCCCACTTGGGCTAGAAAATGGGCCCCCATGCTTTGCTAAATGGTTTGATTCATGAAGTTTGGTGTTAGCCACCAGGATCTTGGGTGGTATTTTTTGCCTTGTGGGGTTCTAGCACTTGGAGGATCAGACAGACTCTCAGTAGCACTGACTATTGTTAGCTGGTAGCAGCTCTCCAACTGTGCAACTCCTGCTGAGTGAATCTGCTATCCTCCTTGGGGTAAGCCTGTCCCGCAATGCCTCTTGACTGCATCTCACTTCACTGAGGATCTCGAGACAAAGGGAGGGCCTGAGAAGTGACTGCAGTTAATGAAAATGCTAGTAAGGAAAATGCCGGCCATGACTCCTTCCCCACGGGAAGTCTCAGGATCCTGTGGAAGAGGCCTGGTGGCTATTTGGAAGTTGACCAGAAAGGTCCAAGATTCCACCTGTTAGGCATAGTGACCGTGGGCACTCCTGGGCCATAGGGAGGTTGGGATAAAAACAAGAATAATGCAGTCATCTGAGGATGCTCCTCCTCTGTCTCACCTCTCTGCTGAGCTTCCTGTGGACCTCGCCTGTGTTTAGGTACAGCTAAGCACAGATGGCAGGGCTGGCTAGCTTGCCAAAATGAGCCTGAAGACCTGGATTTTTATATTTTATGAATATCACTGAGCTTTGTTATTTGAGAGTTGGGAAAGTCCCAGAGAAATCCTTGGAAGCAGAGTGACTCGTATTCTAATTCTCTGTACCTTGAATTCATGGTAAGCATTTGGCAATTGCTGAAAATGAGAAGGAGGTCCTTAGTTGCCCATCATTTTCTTTTCTTTTTTTTCTTTCTTATGATTTTTCCTTTACTTTTCTAATGGGTCCTGTCCTTTTCAGAAACAGAGAAGGCTAAATTCCTAATGAGCAGAAGTGATCATCGACTTCTAGTCAAAAGAAAATAGGAGCCGGGTGTGGTGGCTCACACCTGTAATCCCAGCACTTTGGGAGGCCAAGGCGGGTGGATCATGAGGTCAGGAGATCAAGACCATCCTGGCCAACATGGTGTAACCGCATCTCTACTAAAAATACAAAAATTAGCTGGGCATGGTGGCATGCACCTGTAGTCCCAGCTACTCAGGAGGCTGAGGCGGGAGAATCGCTTGAACCCAGGAGGCAGAGGTTGCAGTGAGCAGAGATCACACCACTGCACTCCAGCCCGGGCAACAGAGCGAGACAGTCTCAAAAGAAAAGAAAAAAAGAAAATGGGATGCTGATTAGCTACTACCTTTCATTAATTTCTTTTTTCTTTTCGTTTTTCTTTCTTTCTTTATTTTTTTTTGAGACGGAGTCTGTTGCCAAGACTGGAGTGCAGTGGTGCAATCTGGGCTCAGTTCAACCTCCACCTCCCGGGTTCAAGCAATTCTCCTGCCTCATCCTCCCGAGTAGCTGGGATTACAAACATTCACCATCATGCTCAGTTAACTTTTGTATTTTTAGTAGAGACAGGATTTCACCATGTTGGCCAGGCTGGTCTCGAACTCCTGAACTCAAGTGATCCACCTGCCTCGGCCTCCCAGAGTGCTGGGATTACAGACATGGGCCACCATGCCCAGTTTTCTAAAATTTCAACTTGTATTTTTTATTTTTATTTTTATTTATTTTGGGGACAGAGTTTCACTCTGTTGCCCAGGCAGTGGCGTGAACTTGGCTTACTGTAACCTCTGCCTCCTGGGTTCAAACGATTCTGCTGCCTCTGCCTCTGGACTACAGGCACCTGCCACCATGCCCAGCTAATCTTTGTATTTTTAGTAGAGATGGAGTTTCACCATGTTGGTCAGGCTGGTCTTGAACTCCTGACCTCGGGTGATCCTCCCACCTTGGCCTCCCAAAGTGCTGGGATTACAGATGTAAACTACCATGCCTGGCCTAATGTCAACTTTATTTTAAATACAGGGGGTACATGCGCAGGTTTGCTACATGGGAATACTGCATGATGCTGAGGCTTGGAGTACAGATCCCATCACACAGGTAGCGAGCACAGTACGCAAATGCCCATGATTTTCTAAGTTGCAGAAAAAATCAGGCTAACAAAGGTCCTACGTTGAAAGGTCCTATGGGCAGATGAAAGATAACTAGACGGAGATGGTCCCCAGGAAGAGGTGCCTAGTTCTTCCCTGTATTGATTTCAACAGCACTTGATATTCATAAACATAACTCTGAACAGACTGACTCGGAAAGGAGCTGTTGACCTGGAAGTGACGTCCATGGAGTCTGAAAGCATAATGAGCTGGTTCTTCAAAGAATCTTCTTTTCCTTTTCCTCCCCAACAGGTTTAATTGTGGAACTGGGGTTGCCATCATCGTAAGTGAGACCAAAATCAAACTGGGGGGCTGGCACACAGTTATGCTCTACAGAGATGGGCAGAACGGGCTGCTGCAGCTGAACAACGGCACCCCGGTGACAGGCCAGTCTCAGGTAAGTATGAGCCCCACACCCTGCCCACCCCACGTACCACTCACCATGAGCCTCCTGAGAGGGGCTCACTGCACAGAGCCGTGGCAGCGTCTGCAGGATTCAAGTTCTGGATGGGCTTGGTGAGGCCTATTTCTCACGGTGAACCCATGCAACAGACCTTTGATGTGCTCTTGAGTGGTCTTGCACTCCAGGTGAGCTTTCAGGACACACACCCACCTCACATCTACCAAAGAGAAGAATTCAACTTACAAGCATCATTGCTGTTGGTGTACAGGTATGAAGGCTGCAGGCCTGTGCCCGAGGATATGTTCTCTTTCCTAAGTACATCAAAGCCAGCGGTAGAAGAAGGCCCATATTGGAAGAATAGAACCCATTATTACTATTATTACTTGGAGGCAGAGGGTCTCACTCTGTCCCCCAGGCTGGAGTGCAGTGGCAGAATCATAGCTTACTGCAGCCTCTACCTCCCTAGTTGAAACCATGCCACCTCAGCCTCCCAAGCAGCTGGAACTACAGGCATGTGCCACCATGCCTGGCTAATTTCTTTCTTTTTATTTTTATTTGTAGAGATAGAGTTTCACTGTGTTGCCCAGGCTGATCATGAACTCCTGGACGCAAGCAGTTCTCCCACCTAGGCCTCCCAAGTGCTGGGGTGACAGGGATGAGCCACCACACCCAGCCTAGAAGCCATTATTCGTGTCAAACACAAAGCTTGCTTTTAGGACAGGGGTGTTGCAATCCTGTGGCTTCAGAAGATAGTCTTGAAAGGTTCATTTGGTTCAAAATGCAGGAATAAGCTGTTCATCTACGTTTGAGGGGGGCCGTAATTATAGGAAATGGTAAAAAAAAAAAAAAAAAAAAAAAAAGCTGGACTGTTGGGCTACTTAGCAAATCACCTAGTATTCACATATTTGTTATGGTCTGAGCAATTTTAGGACTATATTCAGAATAAACAGTTTGGATTAGCAGCCTGCCAAGGAACTGAGCCTATAATTATAATCAGGCAGGTGTCTATATTCTCCAAGGAAAAATGTAGCAAGAAAGCCTTTGTTTATATGTCTACAGCTTCCTCCCTGCTTGGGCTCCTCTCTACTCTTTGCCAGCAAGGCACATTATATAAAGCAGTGGTCCCCAACCTTTTTGGCACCAGGGACCAGTTTTGTGGAAGTCAGTTTTTCCATGGACCAGGGCGGGCGTTTGATTTCAGGATGAAAGTGTTCCATCTCAGATCGTCAGGCATGGTTAGAGTCTCAGAAGGAGCGTGTCACCTGGATCCCTCGCCCGTGCAGTTCACAATAGGGTTCATGCTCCTCTAAGAAGCTAATGGCACAGCTGATCTGACAGGAGGCGGAGCTCAGGCGGAAATGCTCGCTCACCCCGCCACTCACCTTCTGCAGTGCACCCTGGTTCCTAACAGGCCACAGATTGGTATGGGTCCATGGCCATGGTTGGGGACCCCTGATATAAAGGGCTATGCCTTGCTGACATCCTGCCTTCCAAAATATAGAAGAAAATATCTCATTAATTTGGATCCCAGTGATTCCAAAGGAACAAGAATTCAAATTTTGTAAATGCGAATCCAGGGAGACTGTTTATGCTCTGATGGCTAGGTAAGAAAAAGACAGGGTCAGTGAACTACATCAGTGCCAGAACTATAGGCCTAACATGATAAAAGTTAGTTTGATAGGAATAAAGAAACTTCTAGCTTGGGTCCAAAATGCTAACATGAAGACAGAATGGAGAAGCTACAATAGAAGCCTGTGAAAATGTCTAATTGTTTAAAACAGGGGAAGTTCCATAGCTGTTAACGAACAGGGTCATGTGGTAACAATAAGCTAAAGAAATTATAGGCTGTGTTAACAGAGTCATAGCATCTAAAAAAGGGAGATGACGATCTTATTCTATTCTGTTGACTATGTGATAGCTTCTAGTGACTCGGATAGTGACTCTAATCCTCTGAAAGGATTACATTCACATCTGGATCACATCCTAAGAAGGCTGCAGACAGATTGGAGCAGTTCCAGGGGTAGTCACCCAAACTGGAAGATGACTTGAAATCCCTTCAATGATTGATTGAAGGAGCAATGTTTAGTTTGGAGAAGTGAAGATGAAGGCATGCAAGGTGGTTTTTCATTATAGAGTTCAAGAAAGAGCCTTGGGAAAGGAAGATTTACTCCATGGACCCCCCAAGGCCGAAGCTGAATGGGGTGAGCCTCAAGAGGTCGATTTTAGCTTCACCTAATAAAAGGACAGAAGTGCAACAGACTACCTCAGGAGAGGGGGGTATCTTTGGGGGGTGTTCAAGGGGTAACTTATCTAAACTTCTTGTTAGGGATGTAGCAGGAATCCAACAGCCAGTGAGAGCTTGAATTATACGAGTTTTTATATTTTTTGTTAATCTCAAGATTCTATGATTGTAATGAATATAAGAATTAATTGAGCCAGGTGCAGTGGCTCTTGCCTCCAATACCAGTACTTTGGGAGGCTAAAGTGGGTGGGTCACTTGAGGTCAGGAGTTCGAGACCAGCCTGGCCAACATGTGAAACCTTGTCTCTACTAAAAATATTAAAAAATTAGCCAGGTGTGGTGATGGGCGCCTGTAATCCCAGCTACTCAGGAGGCTGAGGCAGGAGAATCACCTGAACCTGGGAGGCAGAGGTTGCAGTGAACTTAGATTGCACTATTGCATTCCAGCCTAGGCTACAGAACAAGACTCCATCTCAAAAAAAAAAAAAAAAAAAAAGAATTAATTTAATTGCCAAGCACAGTGGCTCACACCTATAATTCTCACACTTTGGGAAGCCAAGGCAGGAGGATCACTTGAGCTCAGGAGTTTGAGACTAGCCTAGGCAACATGATGAAACCCCATCTCTACCAAAAATAGAAAAATTAGCCAGATGTTGTGGCATATGCCTGTAGTCCCAGCTACTTGGGAGGCTAAGGAGGGAGGATCGCTTGAGCCCAGGAGGTCAAGCCTGCAGTGAGTCATCTTTGAGCCTATGAATAGCTCTGCACTTCAGCCTGGGTAACATAGTCAGACCCCATCTGTATTAGTCTGTTCTCATACTGCTATGAAGAAATATCCGAGACTGGGTAATTCATAAAGAAAAGAGGTTTAATTGACGTACAATTCTGCATGGCTGGAAAGGCCTCAGAAAACTTACAATCATAGTGGAAGGGGAAGCAAACGTGTCCTTCTTCACATGGCAGCAGCAAGGAGAAGTGCTGAGCGAAGAGGGGAAAGCCCCTTATAAAACTATCAGAGCTCATGAGAACTCACTATTGCGAGAACAGCCTGGCGGTAAACACCCCCATGATTCAGTTACCTCCCACCGAGTCCTTCCCACGACACGTGGGGATTATGGGAGCTACAATTCAAGATGATATTTGGGTGGAGACACAGCCAAGCCATATCACCATCTTTTTTTAAAAAAGGAATTAATTGCAAGAAGCATGTAGCTTTATGGATACTCAGGCTGAAGATTGCCTCCATACTAGCAAGATTTGCTAAGCAAGTTGTCAAGCAGGACCACAGGTGTGGCTGTTTAATAAGCTGTCCTGAGAGACAGTGATTCTATCTTAAGTGAGATTCCCCAGCAACAGACCTGAGATGTGGAGTCCTGTGCAAGTGATGTATTAAGAAAGTGCTCCCAGGAGAAACTGCTGAGAGAGAGGAGACGGACAGGGAAGAAGAGGTTATCAGCAAGAGTGAGATCTCAGGCCAAGTTTTTCAGAGTATGGTTTCTGCCTGATCCAGTAGAGGAGCTCTGGAGTGTAAATTATACCTCAGACTCATCCCAAACCGTTAAGGACTGCCCTGGGAGAATGTGAGTTCTTCCATTTCTCTGTAAAGGCAGGCAAAGCAAGCTCCAGGGATCAGAAGGCAACCTTCATCTGAAGCCAGGTTTGAAGACTATTGCCGGGGATCTTGCGAAGGGCGCAGCAAAGTAGCCACCCACCCCTTCAAGGCACTTTATGCTCTAGAAAAGGATTGAGCTGTCAGCCTCCTGCTGTGGCCCCAGATCACGGAACAAAACTGGAAGGGCCAGGATGGGATCCAGAAGAAGTCAATTCTGAGAATCTTGGTGAAAGAAGCCAAGAGGACGTTTAACTCATCTAATGAAAGCAGCATGCTCAGTGGCTGGCAAACAGAGTAACTGACCCTGAAAACCCATATCCTAGCTTGTATTCAGTCTGCTATTTACAAATGATTCTTATCTCTTCATCAGAAAAGGTAAAATAATGATTAGATTTTCCACTTGCTGGTAACAGAAGTTTAAAGGATCATAATTATGTTTCAGAGTCTTACACTCTGAACATTTTCTAAGTTCTAGCAGTGTGCCTTTCCCTGACACCCTTCCTTACCCTATAATGCAGGTGAATGAGATATTTTGGTCATAAAAAAAAGAATGACCAGGCCAGGTATGGTGGCTCATTCCTGTAATCCCAGCACTTTGGGAGGCCAAGGCGGGTGGATCACAAGGTCAGGAGTTCGAAACCAGCCTGACCAACGTGGTGAAACCCAGTCTCTACTAAAAATATAAAATTAGCTGGGTGTGGTAGCACATGCCTGTAATCCCAGCTACTCAGGAGGCTGAGGCAGGAGAATAGCTTGGACCTAGGAGGCAGAGGTTACATTGAGCCAAGATGGCTCAGCCCGGGCAACAGAGCAAGACTCTGTCTCAAAAAAAAAAAAGGCCAAGGGTGGTGACTTAATTTTGTCCCACCTAATCTTCAGCTCTGTATTTTGTAACCTTAAAACCTGCAATCCAGATCATGGTTTGGTCTAAGATGGGAAATTTTCCTACCTCACTGTAACAACACTTTAAAAAAAAGTCATATTCATAAGCAAATTTCAAAACACTTTGCATCATGATCTGTTTGGTAATTTCCCCCCACCCCCCACCCCACCCCAACAATGTTTCTCTCAGGATATAGTATAAAGGTGACTAGGACAATGAAAAGGTAATGATTAGCCCACTGTATATGAAATTAGTATTATCACCTTTGGAGGCACAGAATAGCCCTAAGATCCTTCCAAAGTACACAGTCAGCTGGTGTCAGGACTGGAAAGAGAACGTTTTTGTTGGATGCCTAGCATGGTTCACTGCCTGGTGGGTCAGGCGTGGCTCTGACCTCCCTTCCCTTCCCTTCTAGACATTCCAAAATTCTCCCTTCTGGAAGCACAGCCCTCTGAGAAACTCATTGAGTTCTCTACGGTAATTGTGGGTTTAATTTTCCAGTAAGGCAAGGTCTTAAAGATAAATACAGATGGAAGAAAACGCTGGAGCTGTCACTGATGTCTTAACCATGTCCCTCATAAAAATCTGGTGTGTTTTGGCTTTTAATTTTGTTTAGTGAGAGTATTCATGAGTGGTCATCTTTCTTAAAGGGCCAATACAGTAAAATTACTTTCCGGACACCTCTCTATCTTGGTGGCGCTCCCAGCGCTTACTGGTTGGTCAGAGCAACAGGGACAAACCGAGGCTTTCAAGGTTGTGTGCAGTCACTCGTTGTGAATGGGAGGAGAATCGACATGAGGCCCTGGCCCCTGGGAAAAGCACTCAGCGGGGCTGATGTGGGTAAGTGGCTGCCCGGTGGGTTGGGGTAGTCTTATGGGACGTATGTCTTATGGGACTGCCTTTCTGGCTTGGCCCGTGGAGGGAACAGCAACATTAGGTGCTACCCTGGGAAGCTGGTACCTGCAGAACGTCAGGAGGGAGGTGGGCCCCAGGGGTGAGGCTGGTGCTCTGCAGACATGCTGACTCTGCATCTGAACACCAAGATATGGAAACAGTATGGTGGACCAAACACTGATTGTGTCTTGCTAGCAATTTGGGTCTCATGATGAAATATGGCATGGTCTTATTGGACAAAGCAACAAGCAATCCAGCCTATTTGCCTTACCTCACCCAGTCCAGTGGAAGAGCTAACACAGTAATGTAAGAAGAGCTTTCATATACTCTCTGTTTCTTAAAGAAGTGGTCGAATTCTAATTCATGATCATAGTGCCAAACATTTTCTCATACACTCTCTCATTTACTTTCACACTAACTCTAAGAGGTAGAAATTATTATCATGCCCATTTTATAGATGAAGAAACTGGGGCTTGCAGAAGTTAAATAACTTATCGAAAGTAGCAGGCAGAGCTAGGCTTATTTTTAAAGCAATAAGGATGTTTATTCTATCACTGAAGGCAGCAGGTAGATAATTCCCAGGTTGGTTAATTCAGGGACTGTCTACTAGAGCTGCCATAACAAAATACTGCAGACTGGGGGAGTTAAACATCCAAAATTAATTTTCCCACAGTTCTGGAGGCTGGAAGTCCCAGATCAAGGTGCCGGACAATTTGGTTCCTGGGGAGGCCTCTCTCCTTGGCTTGCAGACAGCCACCTTCTCACTGTGTGCTCCAGGGGTCTTTCCTCTGTGTGTGCACACCCCTGGTATGTCTGTGTGTCCAAATATCCTCCTACAAGGATACCTATCAGACCGGATTAAGTCCCCACTCTTATGACCTCAATTAACCTTAAATACCTCCTTAAAGATACTATCTCCAAATACAGAGAGTTAGGACTTCAACTGTGAATTTGGGAGGAAAAGCAGTTTAGTCCATAACAGGGTCTCTATGATATCAGGACTCTGGATTGATATCTCTAGGATACTCTCCTTTTCACTCACTACTCTAAGCATCACATCCTCATGACTTTGCCAAGCCCCATCTCTCAGATGTTATTTTGAAAGAATGCACAGTGAACATCATAGTCTCATTGCCTAGATTCTACTGTTAACATTTTGCTGCATTTTCTTGACCACATATCAATTCATCCCTCTCCCCATTCCTCAATCAGAGGTAGTATTCATTCCTCATGACTCCTAGAACAGTTATTTGTTTTGTTTGTTTTTCTTGTAGCTAATATTAGTTGAGCACCTACTTTAAGTAGGCATCATTCTAAATTACTTTGATCTTTCCAAGGTTATTATGAAATAGGTGCTATCATTAGCCTTACTTTACAGATAAGAACCAATGGGGCTGGATGCGATGGCTCATGCATGCAGCACTTTGGGAGGCTGAGGCAGGCAAATCACCTGAGGTCAGGAGTTGGAGACCAGCCTGGCCAACATGGTGAAACTCCGTCTCTACTAAAATACAAAAATTAGCTGGGCATGGTGTCACGCCTCTGTAATCCCAGCTACCCAGGAGGCTGAGGCAGGAGAATTGCTTGAACTCAGGAGGCAGAGGTTGCAGTGAGCTGAGATTGTGCCACTACACTCCAGCTTGGGCAACAGAGTGAGATTCTGTCTTAAAAAAAACAAAAAACAAAACAAAACAAAACAAAAAACCAATGGCGCAGAACAGTTAAGTAACTCGCCCAAGGTCACACAGGTACTAAGTGGTAGAGCCTAATGTGACCTCAGCCATTCTGGCACCAGGGACTACCCTCTTAACAAAATCAACTACATCAATGGCTACCAAATTGTTTCCCTCCACCTTGTTCACTCCTATAGGTGATGCCATTGTTATAACTATAAAAGATGCAGTTTACTTAACAAAAAAAGTTTACCATCCGTTGATTACTTGGTCAAAGTAAACAGTAAGCAGCAATGACTGAAACAATTATTAAAGTTGTCACTATGGTAGGACAATGTCTCCAAAATCCGTTTTCTCTCTGTGATGATTCAGAACATAAGAACCAGCCATTCCATTAGGAATCACATGCCTTGTTTATGAGCCTGGACCCTGAAGGCAGATTACCTGGATTTGAAAAATTTTTGCAACTCAGTCTCCACATCTAGAAATAGTATCTACCTCATAAGATTATTTTGTTTAAATGAGTTGTGGTGCATAAAAAGCACTTAGAATAGGGCTTTGCACATCACAAACATTTCATAAATATTTCCTGTTATTAATATTATTATTCATATTCTAATCCTACCCATCAAACCAGCTATAATCTGTTTCTTCAGGGGAACAGCCCTGAATAAACCTGGCAGTCCTGAGATGGCATGGAAACCTCTTACAGGTAGTTCAGAGGTTGCAAAGTTGGGCCAGCTTTGTTAATTCCGGCACAGTGTGATATCCGCTTCTCCAGCAGGTGGCACCAAAAAGACCTCTCTTGCGGGCTCCAGCTCCCTGGATACAGCTATTGGATTACTGTATAGATTTCTCTCTGTGAATGTTAATGGCACCTGTCAGCCATGTTGGTGTTTTACATTTCTTCCCATTTCATTTTCCCCTGGGTTATAAGAGTGGGGCTGGTTATCCTTCCTCAGCTTTCATGTTTGCTGTCCTTTGGGTTACTCCTCCTGAAATTCAAGTTTTTGTAAGTCAAACGCGGCCTCACCAGGGAGGTCATGGTTTCCTGTCTGATATCTCTAACTTGGCATTGCCATCTTCAGCTGTGACTTCTTCTCTGCCTTCCCACTAAACCTGTTTTCATTCCCCAGAGGGGCCTTTCATTACTCAGTTCCTTCCACTTCATTTCTTGTCTTTCGTTAGCCTGTTCCCAGCTCCTGTGCTCTCTGCAAGTCACATTCTACAATAGTTAGTCAGAAATCTCAGCAAATTTTGTGTTCTCTGGTCCAGCTCTTGATTATTTCCATTCAGATTCTCAAACCTATATTTCCACCGCTCATTTATGCCAATCCTGTCTTGGATATCCCCACTCTGCTGGAGCAGTCACAGAGCCACTTCCCGGATTTGAGATTCAAGGGGTCTGTGGTGACCATGGGTCTCACCCTGGCTTACCAGCTCTTTTCCTCATTTCACTCAATAAATACTTCACTGAGCACCTGCTTAGTGCTTGTCACAGTGTTGGGTGCTGGAGATCAAGTAATGAACAAGGCAGGATCCGGCTCAGTCCTCATATGGTTACCATGAGGAGAGACCAAATTAATATAATAATCACACAGTGATGGTGAAGTTACACCTGGGGTAAGTGTTATGAAGGAGAAGTGATGCTGCAATGGTGATGTTCAATAGGGAGGTTGTAGGGTTTGGGGGCCGGGGAAAGAGTTTCTCAGAAGAGGATGTTAATATGAAGCAAGAGTAGGAGTGAAAATGTGGAGAAGGGAGAGAAGGACGTTCCAGGCGAGGGAAGGGTTCATTCCAGGGGAAGAGGAAGTGGGGGATGGGTGCCATGATGTAGTTTGTGATTTGAGAAGATCCCCCTGAAAGCTCATTAGAAGGGGCTTTCAGGGATACATGTAGAGCAGCTGAGGTCTATTGCAGTAGGTCACATGACAAATGACGGTTTAATCCAGGTGGTAGTGGTGGTAGAAACAGAGAGAGATCTGACAGATCATTAGGGGAAAAATAGGTGGGCCTCGGTTATGGATTGGGGGCTGGAGACAGGGAATTTTCTCCTTGTTCATGGTCTCTTTAAGGAACTCCACCCAATAATGTTCCACATTCTTTCCCCTCCTTAGAAGTCTTATTTCTCTTCTGGCCGGGCGCGGTGGCTCAAGCCTGTAATCCCAGCACTTTGGGAGGCCGAGACGGGCGGATCACGAGGTCAGGAGATCGAGACCATCCTGGCTAACACGGTGAAACCCTGTCTCTACTAAAAAAAAAAATACAAACAATTAGCCGGGCGAGATGGCGGGCGCCTGTAGTCCCAGCTACTCGGGAGGCTGAGGCGAGAGAATGGCGTAAACCCGGGAGGCGGAGCTTGCAGTGAGCTGAGATCCAGCCACTGCACTCCAGCCTGGGCGACAGAGCGAGACTCCGTCTCAAAAAAAAAAAAAAAAAAAAAAAAAAAAAAAAAAAAAAAAAGTCTTATTTCTCTTCTACCTCTTGCTTTCTTATCTAGCAGAAACCTACACAACAGCCAGCCTATAGTAGGCGCTGGTGAAAGTGACTTTACATATTGATGATGAGGTCCATGTATACATGACCTTGCCGCACCCACCTCTCCTCCTCATCACTCTGAGTTGAGAGTTTTCCCCCTAAAATGAACCTATTCAGCTACACTCTGCACTCACCCTTCCTGGCTTCCCTGGGCTCTTGCTGCCAGGGTTCTCTCTTCTCAGTAGCCCAGGAGTTCTTAACCTTTTTTGCACTGCAGCCCCCTTTGGTGGTCTGGGGAAGCTCATGGGCCTCTTCTCATAACGATGTTCTTAAATGGAGAAAAATAATATATGTAATATTATAAGGGGAAATAATTATACTGAAACCCAGCCCTATCATATATTTTTTGTTTTGCTTTTACAATAATATATGTGCTCCTTTATAGAGCATTAAGGAACAGAATTATTTAATGGTGGGTGAAATAACTCCCATGACTTCAAAGTAGCAACAAGTATAAATGATACTTTGAAATATGTGCAATAAATGGAATGTGACAACAACTGTGAGGTCTGTTGGTCACAAGTCACAAGAACTACTAATACTGGAAGTATCTTGCCTGCGTTGAAAGTTGATGGAAATACATACCCAGCTCCAGGCAGAGGCTAGGCAAAATACACATGCAATATTTTTTCCTTCTCGGTTCACAGAGCCCCTGCTGTGGCTTACTCACCCATGCTTAGGTTCTCTCCAGCTCACACAGGTGCCATGCCTTGTGTGACCCTGTACCCACACCGGTTTGGAAACTCTGGGAACCTCTCTCCCTTCTTTCAAGGCCTGATACCAGCACTGAGTATTTCCACAGTCATCTTAGACTTAAATCCAACCAAAGCAACCTCTCCCTTTGCTTTGCAGAAGTCAGGTCCTGTCCACAGCCACTCTTATTTCTTCCCTCCTGCACCATTCTTTTAGTCTTTCAAGCTACAAATATTGAGATTGTGCTGGAGGAATCTTCTTGCCCTTCGACCACTACAGTGAATCTCTCATTTCTTCCTTCCTTGGATGTCTGATCCTTCACAGTCTCTCCAGTTTCTTTGTGGCCACCCTGTTCACTCCCCTATAGGACTTCTTTCCTCTCCTCCACTCCTGTCACTCATCAGTCTGTCTTGCGTGCCATTCCCAGAGTAATCTTGCTGAAATGCTGCTTTCACCAAGTCAGCAACTCCATCTGGCTTTCATGACCTCCCCTACCCTACCCTCACCTCTTAAAAAAATAGTTAAAATGCATAAGATTTGTAAAGTAATCCTTTTCTGTTCATCTAAAATAACATACAAGGACTCCGCTTCTTTCTGTGGATCTAGCCAAGCTCTGGGAAGGAATCACAGCGCACAGAAATTGGCAGGGCTCAGGGACGTTTGAGAGTTTGGCTCTTTAAGATCGAAGTCAGCCAGCATCTCTGTGGAGACTGCGAATGCTGGGCGTGACATTCTTAGGGCTGTGGCTGGAGACCACTGGCCATGTCTGCCTGAACATGCAGTAGCCACCAGCTGGAATTCACAGAGGCTAGCCCACCCCAGCTGGGGTGGCAAGCCATCTGCACGGGCTTTAATTTAATTCTGTTAGCAGTCCCTGAAGTCAGTCTCCTCTCCTGGGTCTCCCCTGGGTGCCTGGCCCTTACCCGTCCTCCCAGTGAGTCTTTATGAAAAGTCTGGACCAATTCAAGGAGGGAAGGGTGAGAGATTCATCCGGCCAAGATGACACACTCAGGCCAGGGGAGGCTCCTGCCCTCACAGGGTGGGCTACCAGCTCATGCAGAGGGAAGCCTTGACGACTGGGAGAGAGCACAGCTGGACCCTTCATTTCCAGGGGCACGCCCTTCTACCTCCACCCCCAGAAAAAGTGTTTTGTACTCCCTCATGTGGTTCTGGGCCAGATGGTGGTCCATCTGTCTTAACTGATTTCTTACACACAAAGAGAAAACACAAAGAAGCAGAAGAAAAACAGCCCATGAAAAGTCCATTTGTTTTCCTCTGATGACCTGCACTTGAAAATGACAAAGGATACCCTTTCTAGATCTCTCTGATCTGTTTGGTGAAGAGAACTCACTCATCGGGTGTTAAGCCTTTCAGCCTTCTTACTGCAGGCCACCTTTCTGTCCCTCATCAGGGTGTAACTTTGGAAGTAGAAATAGGGATTCTGAAACCCATGTGCCAACGTATTATGGGGCCCTCTCTCTCTGCTTCCTACCCCAGACAGAGGAGTTGACAATCCAGGTGAGTTAATCAGCTTAGATGTGGCTGAGTAACCCCTTCTGTGCCTACCTTGCTTGTCTCAACTTTGAACCAACAAGGCAGCAGCACTTAAGCTAATTGGGGTCATGCAATTTAGAATGCTTTTAACATAAACACCCTGTTGACATTGGAGGGATTGAAATATGCTCTTGTGGGAGCAACAGAGAGATGAATTAAAGCAGAAACAGCTCAGTCATCCCAGTTAGTGGTCATAAAATTGCCCAGAAATGTATTATTTGATTTATTGTGTCCATCATGTTTTTTAAAGTCTCTATGGCTCTTCATACAGGACAAACCAAAATCAAATTAAAATGAAGAGCAGGTTCCACTTATGCTGAAAGCCTATTTGCAGTTGTGCAGAGCTGCAAATCAACAGGAGTAAGAACTGAACTGTATTTATTCAGAACCATGAGCTGCTGGTGGGGTCAGTGCCACTGTGTTGGACTGGCACACATGGCAGATGGGCTTTGTAATTCCTATTCTGTATTTAGGGGAATGCAGCAGTGGAATCTGCGATGAGGCCTCGTGCGTCAATGGTGGCACCTGTACAGCAATCAAAGCCGACTCCTACATTTGCCTCTGTCCCCTTGGGTTTAAAGGTCGACACTGTGAAGACGGTGAGAAAGAAGCAAGTTGATAGCAGTTTCTATCTGCATGTTAATTTGTGTAGATGTACTTTATCATCCATGTAGGTTTTTTTTTTTTTTTTTTTTTTTTTTTTTTTTTTTTTTGAGACAACGGCTCCCTCTGTTATCCAGGCTGGAGTGCAGTGGCACATCTCGGCTCATTGCAACTTCTGCCTCCTGGGTTCAAGTGATTCTCTTCTGCCTCAGCCTCCTGAGTAGCTGGGACTACAGGCGTGTGCCACCACGCCCAGCTAATTTTTGTATTTTTAGTAGAGATGCGGTTACACCATGTTGGCCAGGCTGCCCTCAAACTCCTGGCCTCAAGTGATCCACCCGCTAGGCCTCATCAATGTACTTTTAACAAAGCTAACAAAGCCCTATACACTTTTATGGGATCAACACTGCTTTGCTGGGAGAGATGGGGGAAACATTTTTTTTAACCAGGTTGGAGTGTCTGACTGCCAAAATTTGTTTAGTAAAGATAACTCACTCATCTGATGTTGAGCCTTTCAGCACTTCTTACTGCAGGGCACCTTCCGTCCCTCAGCCAAACATATGTTCATTTCAAGATGCTAAGAATGAGTGGACTCCTCTTGGCCCTTGAATAACTTTTTTTCTTTTTTTTTTTTTTTTTGAGACGGAGTCTCGCTCTGTCGCCCAGGCTGGAGCGCAGTGGCACGATGTCGGCTCACTGCAAGCTCCGCTTCCCGGGTTCACACCATTCTCCTGCCTCTGCCTCCCAAGTAAAAGCCTGTATTGGTATGGTTTGTATCAGACTGAATTCAAAGCATTTAAAGCTCATGCTCATGCTCTTTAGAATATCTGTCAATTTCTGATAAAAGATAGGGAAGGTGGGGCCAGGTGCGATGGCTCATGCCTATAATCCCAGCACTTTGGGAGGCCGAGGTAGGCGGATCACGAGGCCAACGTGGTGAAACCCCATCTCTACTAAAAATACAAAAATCAGCTGGGCGTGATGGTGCACGACTGTAATCCCAGCTACTTGAGAGGCTGAGGCAGGAGAATTGCTTGAACCCAGAAGGCGGAGGTTGCGGTGAGCCCATATAGCACCACTATACTCCAGCCTGGGTGACGGAGCGAGACTCCATCTTGGAAAAAAAAAATGGATTGGGAAGATAGACACAGAAACATGAACAATGTGATGGGACAAAATTAATCTTTATTTGTACTGTTCTACTAAATTATTCCACACTTTAATACTGAATGTACAGAGAGTATGTAAATATGTATACATGCATACACTATGTGTATATAAACATGGAAACACACACACGAATACACATATGTGTACACACACGCAAATAATAACAGAAAATTTCAAAGATTTTGGAAAATCATGGAGGGTTCCAAAAATGATTTTGGAAAATCATTTTTGCCGAATTCTAAAATTAAAATAAAAAGAAAGTAAAACTGAGGCTAAGATCACAAAACTAGTCAAATTCTTCCTTAATTCAGATTTGGACCTAAAATACCATGCTGGGCAAAATGTTTGTAATCTCAAATCTCATGTCACCTAAAAGAGGGCATATGAGTCAGGGTAAGCCAATGCTGTTACATACCATCTCATATTTCAGAAGCCTTACTAATCAAGGCTGGTTCTTGCTCATATTACAAAATCACTGCAGGTCAGAGACGATGGTGAGAGAGGGCGTTCTGCTCCACACAGTTACACAGGGACACAGTTTCCTTCCATCTAATGGCTCTTCTAGGACCTTAGGAGTCCTCCACTGATACCTGCATCCTGCCAGCATGCAAGAGGAGAGGAAGAGCATGGAGGATGGAGGAAAGTTTTAGGGGTCACACCTAGGGTTCTCTATGATTCTTTCACCCATATTCTACTGGCCAGAATTCAGTCACACCAGCAACGTAACTGCAGGGCCGCTGGGAATTATAGTTTAGGTCTGTACCCAGGAGGAAAAGAACAGGGCTGTGGGTGCACATCTGGCCAGTTTCTGCCACAGATTGATTTCTAACACCGTGCTTGTTTTTTCAGCTTTCATCTTGACCATTCCTCAATTCAGAGAGTCTCTGAGATCCTACGCTGCAACTCCCTGGCCACTGGAGCCCCAGCATTACCTTTCCTTCATGGAGTTTGAGATCACATTTCGGCCAGACTCAGGAGATGGTGTTCTCCTGTACAGCTATGACACAGGCAGCAAAGACTTCCTGTCCATCAACATGGCAGGGGGCCATGTGGAGTTCCGCTTTGACTGTGGCTCTGGGACTGGTGTTCTCAGGTGAGGGCTGAAACCTTCTGGGACCCTTTCCCTTAAAAAGGCAAATAGTAACCACTTCAGAAAAAAACCCAACTTGCCATTCAGCAGCTCACACTCGCCCTGTCTTTTCTACGTGCTTATCTTCTGAAACTTGTGCTGACTCATCCTGCTTCAGGCAGATTGCAGGCTTCCCATAGAGAGTACTCTCCTTCCCACAAGGCTTCCTTTTCTCAAATAACTACCCAACAGGTGCAATTCTATGCTTCAACCTATGGAAAATGGACTTGCTTCAGGTGGAGGTAAACTGCCTCCATTTCCACCTGAAGTTATGCCACGTCATCCGCAGAAACTTGACGAACTGTAACTAATCAGTATCTTATACAGAGCGTCAAATGATGGGCATCCAGCAAATACATGTCAACTAGTAAAAAAGTATTAATATTTTTGAACAAAAATGTCCTTGATGACCTCACTCTAAATTTTCTCTTTCCTCTTGAACTATTTCTTTAATGGAAACTGACAGTGAATCATCAGCAATGCAAAGACCCGTTCCCTAAGCAGTATGCTCAAGAAAGATGTGCGATGAGTGGTTTCAATAGCATAGCAGGAAATGGGTGCTTCTGCAGTACTTGCTGGTGTTTGCAGAACTGGTCTGAGTAGTCAAAACTTTCCTACTGTTATCTAGTTTGTGCTATTAAATTACTTAGCAGGTGGATTGTTCCTTGGAGCCTGTAGTTTGTAGATGCAGATGCTTTTATTTATGCCTCCCATCTTTTTATTGCATTGATGGTAGTTTTAACCTTCAAGCCAGAGGGGCCACTAATCGAATGCAGACATACTTCTTGTTCCTACGTTTATCTAATGCTTCTCTTTTGAAACTCACTAGAATGTTTTGCTCCATGGTGCCCTGTAACATGATATCAGTCAGTCTGTTGTTTCAAAGAATGTTGCAAACTGTTTTCCATCACTCTTCATATTGCTAGACTGTCATGTTTAAAAAGAGTATGTGGGTGAGATGCTAAAACCACGCATTGTCCTTCACTACTGACCATTTTTCCTGGCTGATAGAAAATGCTCACTGCATTAGGTTTTAACAGTTCTTAAAAGGATGGTTTGTTTTGTCCTTGTGGCTGAATTCCTGCACATCAGTGACACCTTCCCCCCTAGGGGAATGGATACATATTGTTGTACCTCTGGTTATGCAAAAACATCCTATATTTCAAGACAACTTTGTTGGGGATTTAATTGATTCAATTTACATATGATTATGCAAAATAGCCAAAGCAATTCACTTAGAACTGTATGTCAGGTTGACAAAGGAAGACACCTTGAATATCACCTTGCACTTTTAAATGGTTTTCTTCCTGGATAAGGAATGACCAGAAAGATCCAGCAGAGGGTCAGGGCTCATCAGCCCTCCTCCTGGACAGACTGCCCCCTCCACACTGCCTCTCTGCAGTGGCAGCTCCAGCTGTGGGGTCACGAGCACATGGAACCCTTAGAAGTCCAGCATTTCTCTCTTTCATAACTCTGTGCTTATTTTTGACACGAGATGTTTTTAATTTTTTTTTGTACATTTATTAAGTTATTGTTTCACTGCCTGTCAGGAAAGGCAACTGGAAAAAGAATTTTTCAGAATTAGGTGATGAAAATGAGGCAAGAGTTTCTAAGGGACAAACCACCATCTGTCCCCTTATCGCATCGCCTCCTGAGCGTAACCTAACAACAGTGATTACTCTTGGTGTTTCAGATGCCCCGTTGGAAGCTGTTTATTTTGAAAACCATTTCAAAGACTTCTTGCTTAATTAAGAAAATGCAGTGAAAACCCAAACTACAGGAAGTTGCAGAAGTGGCCAGATCATTTTAACTTTAGGAAAAGGATAAGATGGGCAAATTCATTATGAACTTGATTAAAAAATCACAACAATCGAAATGAGTTCTTGATGGCCGTGATCAATAAAAGGATGTTGAAGAAGGTGGCATATTGACAGCAAATGACCTCTGCAGTACGAAAACATGAGATGGCTCTGTTATGGAGATAGACCACTTAAAAAGGGCTGCTTATTTCTTTATTGCATATTGATTTAGCCAAGGTGATTAAATTCTAATTGCTAAGAACAAATCACAAAAGCATTTGCCAAAGCAAAAAAAAATCAAGTGAGGGGGTGGTGACCTTTCAATAATTGTGCCCATTGGTATTCCTCATGGTTTTCTAAAGATGATCGAGGACCACGAGATAATTGGGAAGTTCAACGAGGGCCAGGAACTAGACATTGCTAGAAATACAAATGTAATAACGAGTCTCTTTCTGCACACCTCACTATAAAATGTAATGAGTAAAACTTGCATAAATATCATTTAACTTTAAGCACTTCCACTTTGAATGAATAATTGAACTTTTAATGTAATTTTAATCATTTTAACAATATCAGAAAATATGGAATCTGTTTCCCTCCCAATATTTTATTATGAAAAATTTAAAACATGTAGAAAAATTGGAAGAATTGTACGGTAAGCATCCTGATACCGAGCACCTATAGTCTGTAATTAACATTTTGCTATATTTGCCTCATCACATATCTAGCCATTGTTATATCTGTCCATCCATCCTTCTTATTTTTTTAAAAAAATTTTAATGACTGAAACAAAGCATCTAAAACTGCAACTTCTCAAAGAACCACTTGTTCTTGCCCATCTGTTCATCTCTTCAAACTTGACCTTGGCCTCCCACTGGGCCTTGTGTTTAAGACCAGGGTCTCTGAAGACATCTTTATTGATAACAGTTTTGTCCAAGGGGATATGTGGTGGCTGTAGGGGCGATCTGAGGTGCCATCATCAACGTTCTTCGTGATGACAGCTTTGCGTTGGAGTAGCGTCTGGCCAGGACCACCACCAGTTTTCTAGGTTTTACGAATGTGCCCTTTTCAACAGCAGCCACTCAGGCCTACAGCAGAAAGGTCCTTCTTATTTTTTATGCATTTCAAAGTATGTTACAGACATTGGTACACTAAAGAATTGGTTTTTTACATCATAGCTCCTATAATTTTTCTCTTCTTCCAAGCTTGTGTGCAATCATGACCATATTTTACCTTCACGCCACCTCTCATCTAGAAAACTCATTTCACCAGACTCACTGAACCCCATTTCAGGCTCATTGTAAGGAATAAACCCTACTGTATGAAGGGGTCCAATAAACAGTAACTAATCCTGCTGTTGTTACTAAGCAGTAATTAGTGTTTTCTTTCTACTGAATGGATTGGGGTGCCTAAGGTTAGCACTAGCTTCCTCATGGCTAGATTGACAAAAATGATCCATAACATGCTAACCTATGCTCAGTTTCCTTCTGTGTTAGTCAAGGTTCTCCAGGGAAACAGAACCAATAGGCTATAAATAGACATGTAGAGAGCTTTATCCTGAGGCATTGGCTTGCATGATTATGGAGGCTGAGAAGTCCCACAGCCTGCCATCTGCAAGGTGGCAGCCCAGGAAATTTAGTGGTGTATTTCCAGTCCAAGCCTGAAGGCCTGAGAACCAGAGAGCCCATGATGTCCGTCCCAGTCCAAGTCAAAGGCCCAAGTACCAAGAAGCTGATGATGTAAGTCTTGGTCCAAGTCTGAAGACCAAAGAACCAACATCGAAGCTCGGGGTCAGAGAAGATGGATGTCCCAGCTCAAGAAGAGAGAGCACATCCCCACTCCTCTTCCTTTTTGTTCAGTTCAGAGCCTCTGCAGATTGCATGATGCTTGCCCAGGTTGATGAGGGCAGATCTTTACTAAGTCTCCTGATTCAGATGCTCATTTCTTCCAGAAACACACTCACAGACACACCCAGAAATAATGTTCTACCAGCTATCTGGGCATTCCTTATCCTAATCAACTTGATACATAAAATTAATATCACATCTTCCTTCCACAGGAGTGAAGATCCCCTCACCCTAGGCAACTGGCACGAGCTTCGTGTATCTCGCACAGCAAAGAATGGAATCTTACAGGTGGATAAGCAGAAGGTAGTGGAGGGAATGGCAGAGGTAAGAACAGCACACCTTTTCTCTTGATGGTTAGTGTGAGCCAGAGTACTGTTTTCTGCCTGTCTTGGTACAAAAGCAGCACAGTGTTGTGGTTAAGTACATGGACTTCAGTGCCTGTGTGAATCCCAGCTCCCCATTGGGCAAATTACTTAACTTTTCTATCACTTAGCTATAAATGGGGATAATAATAGTATGGGCCTCATAGAGTTGTTGTGAGGATTAAGTGAGTTGACACCCAATACGTTTAGCACTTACAAAATTGCCTTTCACCTCTTCACCTCCCACCTCCATCTTTGTTCTTATCAGCTGCACCAGGTAGTAGGTAAGAACACGGACTCTGGGGTAGGGCCCATGGTGCATGGGGGAGGCCTGACAAGAATGGGCTGTGAGTCCAGACTCCTGGGGCTCAAAATCTGGCTCAATTACTTACCAGTGGTGTGAGCTCATTCTGGTTACTTGACCTACCAAGATTGTTTTTCTTGTCTCAGCATTATCCTCTTATCAGTGGGGATAATGGTGATGATAATAGTGCCTACTTCACAGAGTTGTTGTGTGAATTAAAAGAATTATACATGTAAAAAACAGCAGTACCTGATGCCAGGTCAGCACTAAATAGCTTTACTTAGTAGTAGCAGCAGCAGCAGCAGCAGCAGCAGCAGCAGCAGTAGTAGTAGTAGTAGTAGTAGTAGTAGTAGTAGTAATAGTAGTGGTGGTGGTAGTGAATAGTGTATGGTTATGGAATCAAGAGGATAGGATTTCTACTCAAGATTATAAGTTTCCTCCATGATTTTAATTCCAAGGTCATATACAAAGAAAAATAACATTTTTAGGAGGAAGTCAGGGAGATTTGCTTTAAACTATAGCCTGCTAGGATTCTGCAAACACACACACAGTTTACAGTTCCTCAAAAATAGAGGGGACTTTAGATTTGCCAATATCTTACTTCCCACCAGTTTTCATTCTGCGCAAAGGAAGATTTGCAAAGGACATTGACAAATTTGGGTATACTAATAAGCAAATAGACTAGTAGAAAAAAGAAAAGGAAGGAAAAGGGACTTTTGCTGGGGAAAGAGGTACTTGATTGGAGAGAGAAGAAAGAGGGTCACATATGTCCAGAAGCCAGCCTGAGGGGCTGCTGCAGTGGGAGGACCAACTGGAACCAGTTGGACCTCCTTGGGAGTGAGGGGAATCCCAAATTGGGTTCTGTGTCAAGAGGTGGGCACCCTTCACACCTAGAAAATGCTCCATATATATCTGTGGAAGGCAGGAAGGGAGAGGGAGGGAAGAAAGGAAGAGATGAAGGGAAATTGACTTTAAATGGAGAACCGAAGTCAATTCTGGTGCAATCCAGAACATTCTAACCGCCGACTTTACTCCAAGACAGAATTAGAAGCTCACAAGAATGCACCTGGCTGGCTGTTGGTTTAATGATATAAATTCAATTATATCTCTCTAGATCTTAGTTGCAAACATCTGTAAAACAGGAACAAAAGCTGAGGATGGGAACGTTTGTAAACAGTAGGGGCAGGGTCCATGATTATAAATAAGTTACTCTTCAGGACGCTTCATTTACTATTAGGATTTAAGAGATGACACATAGGTAAAAACCACACCTCAGAGTTTCTATCACTGCACATCAGCAAAAGAGCATGAAGCCAATATGGTGGCACCTGCACCCTCCATTTTGACTTTTTGACCTTTGGTGGCATGTGGGTGAATGGAGCTGACTGGAGTTTTAAAGCAAAAGAAAAGCAAAAGGAACCCACAGGAAGGTGTGGCTTTGGTGTGTGCATTGGAGGGACGTTCTGCTGAGTCTACTGTGAGCCAGGAGTGGGAAGGCCAATGCCTGATCTCCATATGCTAAACCTTCATCAAGTCTTTTCCACAAGGAATTCTGTTCCCCCACTGTCCATATCATGTTCGAAGTGTGACTGACAGGGCAGTGGTCTTAGAGCTCAGAGACAGATGAGGGCAGGGGTTAGAGTACACTTTGAGGGGCTAACCCAGGACCTAAGCACCTAAGAGCCTGTGCGCAGACTAAGCCTGACCACCAGGCTGCTCAGTTGGCAGCACTGAGAAATATCAGTAGCCTGGGCTTGGGTCTGACTATGCAAGACGCATGGGAGAGCAGTGCTTCTGAGACTTTCAGGAAACTCCAGCCCGGAGGTTTGCTCAGCTTTGCAAACTGCTTCCAGCCAAGCCAAAGTGTAGGATCCAGACATAAAACCCCTCACTGCAGAGCAGGCCTGGCTTTGGTGGGGTCTGTTTGCTTCTCTCCTGCGGTCCCCCTTGGGCATGGCAGCTGCAGCCCTTCCACTTGTCAGCAGGAGAGTGTTGGACGAGGATTTTGATGAGCAGCCAAAAGGAACTGCTCCTCACTCCACGAGGCCCCGCTGCTGGACACAGCCATAATGCAGTTTTTTTTCCTAGCAGCCAGCTGCTCTGAAACCTCCTTGACCCTGTGTCCTTCCTCCTTTCCTCTTTCCATCTTATTTTAGCTTTTGGGTAAGAGCAATGACAAGAGAAAGATGCCTGTGGGTTTATGGTGACAGTTCCTGACTGGTTCAGTTCTTCTGGGCCACAAGAATTCCTGAAAGCCTTTATGATTCTTTGATAACCTCCTAGTTAAGTAAGAACCCTCAAAGCTGCCTGAAGGCTATTGACAGAAGGCACTTCGGTCAGTTAACCTAATTGAAATTTCCCTGGGCTACCTGGCTGGACCCAGCCACTGTGGGCGCTCCCTAAGATAAACAGAGCTTCCCCTCCATGGCTCGCCTGTCTCGTCTTCTTTACCCTTGACATGACCCCAGATTCATTCTCCTCCTTCTGGCCAATGATCTTCCAAAGCACAGACCTCTCTCTCTCCTGCTTAAATCTCACTGTTTTTTTGGGTAAAGTTCATGTTCCTAATGTGGCGTATAAGGCCCTGCATGCTCTGGCCCCTTCTCGCCTGTGCCTTATACTCACATTCCCTCTAAGCCCCAATGTCTTCCAGTTTCTACAATGTTAACTCTTCCTTGACCACCTCCCCGACTCCCTGTGTCTAGGGTAGCAGATGAGACTCCCTTGTCCAGCACCCCGGTGCACCCATAGCCACCTGTACAGTTCTTCCCAGGGCTGATCTCACCTGCTCTTTCGCTTGTCTGTATTCCCTACTTGCGTAAACCCCTGCAGGGCAGGGACTGGGTCTTTCTTATTTTCTGCTGTTTGTCCAGCACTTAACATGGTAGATGGGGCATATTATAGTAAGTGCCCAATAATATTTGTTAAATAAATGATCAAAGCTGCTACTATTTGTATTTATTTTATTGTAAATCAAAGGAAATAATAACTTAACATTATCTAAAGTGTGTTCATTCCCAGAGCTCTCAAATTTAAGGGTTTATTTCTCACTCATGATACATACCCACCAATGGTTAGCTTAGCTCTAATCTGAGATCCGGGCTGAAGGAACAGAGGGAAGGAGAAAAGAGCATGGTGAACTACTCTCCGGCTCTGAAAGCCTCTGCCCAGAAGTGATTCTTTTCTCTTTTACTCGTGTTTTATTGGCTATAGGAAGTCACACAAGCTCATCTGAGCCAGCCGACAGGTTGGAGGCAATCTTCCTGTGGGGAGGGTACCTGTGAACAGTAGTGCAGTCTGCCACAGTCATCATGACATAGCTATGAGGTAGATACAATGACTCCCATTTTGCAGACAATGAAACGAAGTCTCAGAAACACGAAGACTTTCACCAACATGCAGGCAGGTGGTAAGTAGCAATGAGAAACACTGTGAGAGTGAAGCCAATGTGTAGACAGATTGTCGTGTGGGGCTTGAGGCTCTGTCTACCATTTTGTTCCACAACAGGGAACTGGAGACACATTTGATCATTTTGAACATCTGTTTTAAAGTTATACCATGCTTTGTTTTTAATCTCTTGGCAGGGAGGCTTCACACAGATTAAGTGCAACACAGACATTTTTGTTGGCGGAGTCCCCAATTATGATGATGTGAAGAAGAATTCAGGTGTCCTGAAGCCTTTCAGCGGGAGCATCCAGAAGGTACAGGCATCTCTTCCTCATGTTTACTGGGCCACCCAGACTGTGGACAATGAAAGTGAGGATTGCGATCAGTGTCATCTGCTGCACCCAAGAAAGACACTTTGAGAAAGTTTTAACATTTTTAAGATTTTATATTTTAATGCCCGCAGCATGGCTTTCCAACCTCACTTTCTTATAACATCTGCTCCTGGGTCTATGCCCAGCAGACATTCCATGAATGCTACTTGGTGATGATGAATTTTTACAGCAAATCTACCAAACTATATTAGGACTGCCGAGGGAGTGAAATGGCATCAGGTGTCTGCAGATACTTCCACAGTAGGGAAGGAAGTGGATGGAGGTGAACAGCAACCTTGGCTCTGCACTTCCCTTTGGTGGTACTTTGCAGTTTGCTCAACATTTGAGCCAGTGCTCATCCCCACCCCCACACTTTAGCAGTTGGTGTTCATTGATCATGTAACCAAGCTCTTAAGAGCATCAAGAGTTTTTCCCTAGAAGGTTCAGGAAAAAAAAAAAAAAAAAATTCAGTAAAAGATACTGACTCCCCTGCTCCCCTGCTCTCTGTCTTTTTTTTTTTTTTTAAGACCGAATCTCACTCTGTCACCCAGGCTGGAACGCAGTGGCGTGATCTCGGCTCACTGCAACCTCCACCTCCTGGATTCAGGAGATTCTCCTGCCTCAGCCTCCCGAATAGCTGCGATTACAGGCACCTGCCACCACGTCTGGCTAATTTTTGTATTTTTAGCAGAGATGGGCTTTCACCATGTGGCCAGGCTGGTCTCAAACTCCTGACCTTGTGATCTGCCCACCTTGGCCTCCCAAAGTGCTGAGATTACAGGCGTGAGCCAATGCTTCTGGCCTGCTCTCTGTCTTTTATTCCTTCTCATGGGGCTGCCCATGATCTCTGTGGTTATGAAGACATGCTCTGTCTGCAACAGACCTGCTTGACTCCCCAGCCCAGGTGGGCAGAACCACTGAACACTGGGAGAACAAGTATCTAAAGAAAAGCATGTTTAGTTCCTGGATATTAGCTTCGTCCTATTTTCCTTTCGTGACCAATGGTGGCTAAAGGATCCTGATGGAGCATGAGGGAGGCTAAGGTGAAGGAGGAATGATGAAAGAGTCCCTCTTCTCACTGAAAAGGGCCCCTGGGGCTGTGGCCATCTTATCTCCCATCACAGTGTCAGGCCCAGTCAACATTTGCTGACAGGCATGTGTTTCCCTTTGTTACTGAACTTTGAGGTATGTGACACCTTAGTTCAGACCATTCTCCCCCATGAGTGGGTTTGGCCATGCTTAACTAGGTGTTTCAAATTCTCACCTAGGAAACAAGCTGGGATGCCAAGACATTATCCATCCTCTGCCCACTCTTCTCAGGCTGTGCCCTCCCCTTCAGCCAGTACACACAACCCTCTCCCTATCTCCTGCTAGAAGGACCACCCTCTCCTGCCTGATTCATGGGCTTGGCCATGTGCTGTAGTGAACAGTGCTGTTCTTGGCTTGTCTCAGCACCTATTATGCAGTCTTATGGTCCTTCACTTGCAGCATGAAGGAGGAGATTGTAGAAGGATCCTGCCTACTTTCTAGCAGCTTCTCAGATTCAGGACTGGGGAAGAGTTTTCTCTCAACTCTCCCAGTGCTCTCCAAGGGCCAGGCAAGCCTTTGGAAGCTTAGATTCGTGGCAGGAAGTGCCATTGCTAACGTCTTATAACCCCTGGGCAGTGGGGATTCTCCTGGGAGGTGTTCTTTCTGTCTCCAAGTTCTGCAAAGCCAGCAATAGTTCAAAGTAAATCCATATTCTGAATCAAGGGCTGGTAACGTTGGATCCATTTATTGGGGGCTGGGGTACCAGGTAGCCCTTCCTCATAATTTGTCAGTTTCACTAGAGTCACGTTGCAGGGCAGAAGGTGCAAGGGAGCTCTTGAGCGCCAGTAAATCCATGTACAGGGTGGTAAAGAATGTGACCTGTGTTTCACTTTTGTTTCTTAAGTGGGGAAGGGAATGTGCGGAGGGAGGGGATTCAGGAACGTCAGGGAAGGAGGATGGCAGGAGTGAGTGGGACAATCGGGGGGGTCCAGCTCATGAAATTTTAGGAGACTTCTTGAGAACATTAGTTGGAAACATACAGGAGTACACTAGGAAGTGTCTCTGGATTCCACAGCCACCGGGAGCCAGGGTGCCCTGTTTGACCTCCGCCTCCGTAACACTGTGTTTTGTACTCTCCTCGCTCTCCTTTATATACCAGTGTCTCCCAACCTCAGCTGCATCTTCTGAGGTGACTCTCAAAAACTTTTTAAAGTTACTGACAACTTGGTCTCACCTTCAGAGATTCTGGTTCAATGGGAATGGGCGGGTCTGGGCATTAGTATTTCTTAAGAGCCCCCCAGGTGGTTCTAATGTGCAACTGGGTTGAAATCCGAACTTTGTAGTTCTTGGGACTTCTTTACAACCTTTACAACCTAATCGAGTGGCCAGTCTTCTGGAACCAGAGGAGCGCTTCACTCCGCAGATTCTCCCAAGTGGATCAACTTGAGATCACTTCAGCTCCTGCGTAGATGCCAAGACTCTAAAAGTAGAAACTGGGCCGGGCACGGTGGTTCACGCTTGTAATGCCAGCACTTTGGGAGGCTGAGGCGGGTGGATCACCTGAGGTCAGGAGTTCGAGACCAGCCTGACCAATATAGTGAAACCCCATCTCTACTAAAAACACAAAAATTAGCCAGGCGTGGTGGCAGGTGCCTCTAATTCCAGCTACTTGGGAGGTTGAGGCAGAAGAAGTTCTTGAACCCAGGAGGCAGAAGTTGCAGGGAGCCAAGACTGTGCTACTGCACTCTAGCCTGGGCAACAGAGCAAGACTCCATCTCAGAAAAAAAGAAAAAGTAGAAACTGGACTTAAAAAATTTTTTGTTTAATCTCCGTATGTGTAGCTCAGGTTAATGTGCTAAGGGAAGCTTTAGAAGACTACAAAGATGTTTCTCAATTCCTGAATTTCTTTACGTTTTTCTCTCCCAAGATCATCCTGAACGACCGAACCATCCATGTGAAACATGACTTCACCTCCGGAGTGAATGTGGAGAATGCGGCCCACCCCTGCGTGAGGGCCCCTTGTGCCCATGGGGGCAGCTGCCGGCCCAGGAAGGAGGGCTATGACTGTGACTGCCCCTTGGGCTTTGAGGGGCTTCACTGCCAGAAAGGTACGCTCAGGGGTCTGAGGCACAGCTCCCTGGAGGGAGTGGAGGGAATGGGCAGTCAACTGGGGGACCACAACTCTTAATGGGAGAGTTGTAACAGTGGTACAGCCATACTGGTTATTTTGATCAATTATTTCAATACCTTATTAGATGATTACTTATAAACTACCATAATTCCTTAATAAGAATTAAATGCTGAAATACTTCTGCTAACAGTGGATAAATAGGTTTCCCACCCTTTGCCCTGGCTCCTTCCTTGAGAATCGCTTCATGGTCTAGCAACCTAAGAGTTAACTCACAACAGAGTAGGGGTTTCCAGAACTTTTGCGCCTCAGCCACGCCTGGAGCCTGTCCTGATAGATGGATGCCTATGCTTTGTAGACTGATGAATATTTTGACCCCTGTCTGTGAGTGCTGTATAAAAGAAACCTTGCCCAATATGCAAAAACACAAATTACACATTAGTTGCTCCAAACTAAAGTATGCATAGCCTTCTGTATAGTGCTATTTTCTAGGCTATCAAATTGCTTTGCCTCGGTTTTCTCAACTGTAAAATGGGAATAATAATAGCAGTGTTATTGTGTGTCTAACACAGAGGGTTGTGGTGTTGACTAAATGAGACAATGTATCCAGAGCATTTAGAAGAGGGCCTGGTAAGTACTCAAGCAACCAACCAATACTGGTCATTATTATTCATGGGGAGAAAAATAAAATCCATTAGCAGGTGCTGTGGGCTACTCAGTTTCCATCTTGCCCTAGACTGAAAGCCAGGGCAGGTCACAGACCATGAGACCCTGCTGGACTTGCTCTTTGTACCTGCTTATGGGAAATGGAGGACATGGCCCTGGTATCTAGAAGAGGCTTCCCACATATATCCATCATGTTGGGCCTTCGTTTTTCAGTCTCAGTGTGGCCTCACCTGCCCAAGAACTTTAAAAAAAAAAACAAAAACCTGGAGGAAATAAAGCAATGAGCCTCTGAAGGAACGTGCACTGTCTTTCCTATTTCCAGGTTCTTGATTTTTATCAGAATTAGGACTTAGAGGAGAACTATAAATTACAGGTAGTTATGTTGGTATATGGAATGGTAGGAGAAGTCATTCTGCAGCAGTCTTGGAAAATATGAAAGATGCCAATGTGCCAATTGAAAGACTTAGTAGTATTTCTTATATTTAAATGAATTTTGAAATCTACATGGCAAATCATGAAATGTATTTTTAACAAGGAAGAGTAATTGATTCATTTGTGAATTACCCTGATTATAATCCTAACAAGCAAATTGCTGTTTAGCTAATAGGTTGTACTTGCAGAGAGTTAGCTGGAGTGGCTCATTCATTCGGAAAATTGGGTTTGGATTTCACACATCAGTGTTTGAATTTCCTAAGTCTCCAATTTTACCACAGGAGCTTCGAGTTCATACCTGCCTTATATCTAACATTAATGATCAATATATAAATCCCAGACTTAGATGAACATTTAGCATTGGAAATGAAAGGGAGAAAGAAAGGATAATGTGTGATCTTGTTAGCCCTCATTTCCTGCTGCAGAACATCAGCCATAACAGAGATAAAGTGCTCACATTTATAGCTTTGTAACTATAGGTTCAGATTCAATGAGAAGCAAATCTTACCAGAAGGTTGGGGCAGATCCCAGTGAGCACCTGGATCTGGCAAGATCTGTGAGAATGGATGATGGCAGAGGGAACTGCAGGACACTGGGGCCTCTTTTCCTGCAAAGCAGTCTAGAACCAGGATTGGAATCCAGATAAGCCAGCAGTCACCCTCCATGTTGAATCAGTATCTGATTGTGTTTTGAAATCAAGATACTGCTTCTGGGAAGATAGCATCCTTTGCAAATCCTAAGAAGGTTCATATATCAGAGGTATGGCCCCTATGCCATAATTTCCTCTCCCATCATAATGACTGGAGAGGATTAACGGGGCTCTGCAACAATTTTTCCAGGCTCCAGCAGGTACCAATTGTGGGCAGTTGCCATGCCAACTGCTTTAATATTGGGGAAAGCATTTAGTCCCATTGTAAAGATTGGAAAGAAAAGGAAAAGAAATGGGCAATTATGTTGTTCCATAGAGATGCAAGAGAATACACAGAAAGTTTGGGTAAATCCTTGGTTTGAAAGACGAAGAATGGTGAGAAGCCATCTTTGGTTGTCAGAAAGAATCCTGTCTCATTCAGCAAGGTGATTTTTAGCCTCATATATTTCAAAGTTGGAGTTTTTTTCTGCCTCATAATCAAACCATGTTTTAAAAGCAAGAACCTGTTCCCAGTATTCCTACAGAAGTTAAACCAGTCCTTTTACATGGAGTAAAATGGTATAGAAATAACCAGCATCAGGCCTCATCCAGTCCATACCAAAGGGCCTTTCTTCATGAGGAATTTCATTTTCTGGATCGTCAGTGAGTCTGGGTCTTTTCAGCTGCATCAGATAGTGTGGCAAGTGAGTTCCACAAGGGCTGTAGTTGGACAATTTTACACTTGTTCCCACCTCTTGGTAACCCAGGAGAGCAGGGGCCAGAAACTCAGACAAATCCTGGAGCAGTTCCAGGCACTTAGACTACATGGTGGTTTCAGGGCCCCCACTTTTCCCTGTGAGGCTGGAGGCAGGAACAGGAGAGCCTGACCCAGACCGAGGGGTGCACCGAGCTCCCACTAAGCATCTGAGAGGCTCTTGGGATGCCACAGGCTTCCTGTAGCAGTGGCCACTGCAGAAACTCAAACCTGTCTGTCCCACCTTCAAGACCCACCAGGACAGAAGCCAGACGTTCTTCTTACTCCCAGCCATGACTTCCGGTGCCAAGAAAAAACATAAGGTTTGACCTTGGGAGTCCTCTCGCCTTCCAATTGGTAGGTTTGACTTTCAGGCATCTTCCCCACCCTAAACCTCAGCACCCTATGCATTACCCCAACACCTAGGCCCCTTTTTTTCTCAACAAGGTCTTCCCCATCAAAAATTACTTCCATATTTAGAGATTTCTTTCCTTTTTTCTTTACTTGCATCCAAGTGGACCCATCTTGTGTCCCAGTTCCTCAGAGCTTGTGTATCTAAGTAAGTTACTAAAATGTTCTAGAAGAATTTCACAAAGCACATGTAAAAAACTAAGTTCTGAGGAATATTAATCGCTGCTTTGTACACACACACACACACACACACGCATTCACGTACACAAAATGGGAGGAGGCTTCTATGGTGAAATCCATTTGGATAATCCTGAGTAAACAGACAATTCTCTCCCTTCTGCAGAATTTCTCAGAGCCTTTGCCATGTTCTGAGTGTCTAAGAGGTGAATGCAGGGCGCAGATGTTTTCTCTGGGTTCTCCCAGTCAATTGTGGACAAGTCACCTGGGAAACTAAGCTTTGGCCCTTCCCTTCCCTGTGTTACTAGAACAGCTTCAATTCAGACTGTGTAGGATCCCACAGGCCACTAGATGGCGGTGTTTCTCTATAGCAGGTGGCCCCGCCCAAGACAGCCAACAGCTGTTGAGACAAACCTAGGCTTAGCGCACGTACTCATCGGGGTGCACAGTCCTTAAGTATCCAGTGCTGCCTGATCAATACTGACCTACCACACATGCAACATTTAGGGCATTTGTGTTGTGTTTAGTTGAGTAACATCACGTTCCAGGGTCTGATTTGGGTGATTTTTTTGTTTTTGGGTCCAGTGTATATATAAAAAAAAGCTTCTGCAAATATAAGAAAACTCCGTATATAAACCACAAATTAATAAAACACATAAATTATGCATACTAAAGGGAATTTCTCTTTAATGTAATTTAATATATTAAATTTTATATCATTTAATGTATT
>NW_016815484.1:1187624-1235587 GCF_001698545.2 Rhinopithecus bieti
ATGTTAAAAGTATATTTAATATATTAAAATAAGTCATTTCAAATTAATTGGAAAAGAGAGGTTATTGTTACACAAGTAATTCGGTTGTTATATGGGAAAAAAATTTCAATTGTGTTTATCTTACAGATGAATTAAAGAGTGAAACATGCAAACATACACATTAAACAAATACCCAGACCCTTCGCTGCAGTCCTTCAGCTAATGACCATGTTGGCTGTTCCCAGTTCTTCATTCTGGTCATTTCCTCCTTTAGTAATTGGATTTTGTAATAGCACAATTCTAAGATGGTTCCCAAGATTCCTGAACCTTTGTTAGGGAAACAGGAGCATAGGAGAGCCAGGGTGACACCATTTTAAAAGTCAGCTCCATCTTAAAACTAGCAAGGTACATTCCTTGTCAGTCACATGGTCATATAAGATGTCTATGGCTGAGGAAGCAGCTTAGTAATGCCTGCAAAGACAAACCCTAGGACAACCAAACATTCAGATGCTCTGATATCACATAATAATATATGCTTTTAAGATGAGTAGAGTCAGGCCAGGCGCGGTGGCTCATGCCTGTAATTACAGCACTTTGGGAGGCTGAGGCGGGTGGATCACCTGAAGTCAGGAGTTTGGGACCAGCCTGGGCAACATGGTGAAGCCCTATCTCTACTAAAAATACAAAAATTAGCCAGGTGTGGTCGTGCATGCCTGTAATCCCAGCTACTCGGGAGGCTGAGGCAGGAAAATCACTTAAACCCGGGAGGCGGAGTTTGCAGTGAGCCGAGATCATGCCACTGCACTCCAGCCTAGGTGACTGGGTGACAGAGCAAGACTCTATCTCAAAAAATAAAAAATATAAGATGATTAGAGTCATGCTTTGATGTACTTATGCACTAAAATGCGAAGGATAACTTCCTTTAGAAAACACTTAAACCAACTGCAAGAGCCAAATTCAGAGGAATTTCTTTTCTGTGGATGGTATATCATTAAACATCCCCAGAATGGGAGATCTGGGGGTGTTTAATGTAGATGTTTATCTTCAGATAGTTGAAGGGCTGCTAGTTTAGGGAAAGTTTTGTTTGTTTTTACTTTGTGGCTATAGTCAGCGTACTATAATAAAGACCTCTGTGCCTAGTAGAATGGTCCAGCACGGGAGTGAGCTACCTTGTCTAAGAGTGAGCTGCTCACTGTCGGAAGTGTTTGCTCCTGCGGGATGGACATCCATCAAGGATGCTGCTGAGAGGAGCCCTGGTTGTTGGGGAAGTTAGCCTTCCATGCCCACAGGGCCCTTTCCTTTGCTAAGGTCCTGTGAACGTGGGAAAGAAACATTGGTCCCTTCAACTCTTTTTTTTTTTTTTTGAGATAGAGTCTAACTCTGTCACCCAGGCTGGAGTGCAGTGACGTGATCTCAGCTCACTGCAGCCTCTGCCTCCCAGGTTCAAACGATTCTCCTGCCTCAGCCTCATGAGTAGCTGAGATGACAGGCATGCCCTGCCACACCGGGCTAATTTTTGTATTTTTAGTTGAGACACGGTTTCACCATGTTGGCCAGGCTGGTCTCGAACTCCTGACCTCAGATTATCCACCCGCCTGGGCCTCCCAAAGTGCTGGGATTATAGGCATGAGCCACCACACCTGACCAACTCTTTATAGTCTATTGGGAATTCCAAGTTCCTCAAATGGAAAATTTGCTTTGCCTGGACTGCAGGGCTTCTGGCTTGGAGGCTGCTGTCCACTGGGGTGTTTGTGTGTGTGTGTGTGTGTGTGTGTGTGTGTGTGTGTGTGTGTCACCAGATGGCACAGGCTTTTAGGTATAAATGTAAGAAAATGAAAAAAACACATTTCAACTAATCAGTAAGGCTATTGCCACAGAAAAAAGGCAATGTAGAAAAAATTAGGTATACTGGAAATGGTAGAGAGAAGTGGGGAATAGGAAGAGATTTGTTAAAGGATACAAAATTACAGGGAGATAGGAGAAATAAGTTCTGATGCTCCGAAGCACTATAGGATGACTCTAGTTGACAATAATAAATAGTTTCAAATAACTAGCAGGAGGACATTGAGTGTTCCCAGCACAAAGAAATGATACATTTTGAGATGGGATGGATACACTAATTACCCTGATCTGATCACTATATAAGTATCAAAACATCACTATGTACCCCAAAAATATGTACAATTATTATGTGTCAATTAAATTTTTTTCAATAAAAGCAAAAAAATTAGGTATAGGGTTAGGTTAAAATATAATCATGTTGGCCAGGCGCAGTGGCTCAAACCTGTAATCCCGGCACTTTGGGAGGCCCAGGCAGGTGGATCACCTGAGGTCAGGAGGTCGAGACCAGCCTGGCTAACATGGCGAAACCCCAATTCTACTAAAAATACAAAAATTAGCCGGGCATGATGGTACATGCCTATAGTCCCAGCTACTCAGAAGGCTGAGGCAGGAGAATGGCTAGAACCCTGGAGGCGGAGGTTGCGGTGAGCCGAGGTCATGCCACTGCACTCCAGCCCGGGCAACAGAGCAAGACTCTGTCTCAAAATAATAATAATAATGATGATGTTTACAACATTTAAACCAACTACAAAGAGCCAGAAAGGGCTCAATGGTCACTTCAAGCTGTGATGATTTTGGATGTGATTATTTGTTCCTGTATATAGTCACTTAAGTGAAGCATAGTTTGACCATTTTTTTATTCTGCAGTGTTTCTCGAGGGTGCCTCTGCCTTTGTTAATCACAAAATAACCAGGGGTCTGGAATCTTGCAAGTGGAGATGGGGTGGGAATGAGGGCGATATTTTCCACTAGGGAGAGAGAAGAGGCAGCTAGCTGGCTTATCATTCCTTTTTCACACGCAGCCTAGAGCCAAGAAAAGTAATAATCATTGACAAGGTAAGTAACTCTTGAGCAAGGAGCTGTATCTCTAGATTTAAAAGAAATGCAGATTGTCGGTGGAAGGTGAGGGAGCCTCAGAAGTGTCAGACAGCTGATTTCAAACATCTTCTTGGTCCACTGCCACCCCCACCTTCATTAAGCCGAGCTGAGGCAGGGAGGCGGGTGGCTGGGTGCCAATCATGCTGAGGAGAGATTTCCAGTGGTTCCCCGCGGGGCTCATATTCACATTCCCTAAGAGGACGTTCTGGACCCTCGGGCAGAGCTTTGTGAGAGAAACAAGGCTGGCTTCAAGTGATCTGCAACCAGAGTAATTGGGATTTGACAAGGACTGTGAAAGGCTGATTCTCCCTGTTCTCTTTCATGCTGGCACCGGTCAGAGTGTGGGAACTACTGCCTCAATAGTAAGTACAGTAAGTCCTATGAGAGACTGCGAGAGCGCTCTGGGCTGGGGCCAGGGCCTGCCAGGGCAAGCCAACCGCATGCAGGGGGACCCGGGGTGAGTGGTGTGGGAGCTGGGACATGCCTATGCATGGTGGGAAGCCTTCCCGCTGGCCGGCCAGAGGACATTCTCTCCTGAGCTGGGGGCTGAGCCGGCAGCTGCTGGGGGCGCCCACAGACTCCCTCGGAAGCTCGTGTGCAGAGCTGATGTGTGGCAGGCACGTCCTGACCCTTGCAAGGAGCTCAGGGGAAAGAAGGCTGTTGGCCACAGGCCCACCGCCACGGCCAACAACAGCAGGGACTGGCCCTGGCTGTACCTCTCCCCTCTGGGAGTGAACCGAACCCACCAGGGACTCCTTGGTTCCGTTTAGCTCCGGGAAGGCCTCCCCCGCGGCTCAGCTTGCATCTTCTCTGCTTCTCCCTTCCCAGCCATGGTGTCCTGAATGAGGGGCCCGCTGCCCCAGCTGAGAACTTCCTTCCACCTCCTCCATTTTTGCACTCCTACCTGCTGCCCAGTCCTCCTCCTCCCTGACATTTCTGTCTATTCCTCTGGGTCCATTCCCTCCCCTCCTTTTCCGGCACTGCCTTCTTTCCTTTTCTGTTTCCCGTCCTTCCTTGCCGGGTGGCTGCTTTCTCTCCAGCTTGTCTTCCTGGGCACTTTCTTCCCTCCTCTTCTTGCTGCAGTGTCCCTTCTTTCTCATTCATCCCACCTGTTTTCCTACTCGGCTCCTTTCCCATCCTCTTGCCATTTTGCCTCCCACTCTCTTTTCCTCCCTGTTTTCCTTCCTTGTCTCCTCTTCCTCCTACCTCCTTTAGTCAGAAGGGAATGGCTGGGGGTGCAGCCCTGGACTGTAAGTGACAAGAGCCCTTCACCTCTGGCCCTGCTAAGTCCTTGCAGCCTCAGGCCTTTGTCCAGGGCTGTGCTGCTTCCGAGAACCACAGAGCAACTTCTTCGGTAGTTACCTCCAAAATTTTCTTTTTCATCCTTTGCTTTTCTTGTTTTCTTTCCTCTCTTCTTTTATTTTTTGGTTTTTATGAAAGGCTCTGGGAAGCTGCCAACATAGAGACTTCTACTTGGGGGCCCACTGTCCTCGGCTTTGCTGTTTTTGCTCTTTTTTTATGTTTGAAGGTTAATCTGTATGACTGTTCATAGTATCAAATAATTCTACATTTCCTTTCTGGGGTGGAGAGTCCTTCGTTCAGTGTCTTCTTCGCACCAACCATGTATTTTCGTGAAACTATAACGTGTTTTACAAACCTTCTTATTTGCCCTCATTTTGTACATTTCTTTGAATTTGAGATTTATTCTACCTTAATTTCCTTAAACCACCATTTCTGTATCTTTCCAAAGAGGAAAGAGATACTGTTGTTATTTCTCTAGCAGAAATCCCCTAGCCTCATCCCCGGTTTGTGACACCACACACAGCTACTTAAAATCTTCTTTTGCTAACTATGTATAAAAGGGTAATTCCTCAGGAAAACAAAGTAAAGAGAGTTTGGGAAGAAGAAAATGTATTTCTAAAATATTGGAAAGCTGAGAGGGGGCCGGAAGCCAGAATTAAGAAGAGCCGGTCAGGTTCAAGGCCTAGTGCTCTCTTAACTACGTGATCTCAGACAAATCCTCCATGCTTTCTACTCCTCACTTTCTCCTCTGTAAAGTGAGAATAACCAACCCTTCCCTTCCCCCATACTAACTGCTACTTCATGAGATTGTAGTGAAGATCTTGTGAAATAGACCAGGCACAGTGGCCATGCCTGTAATCCCAGCACTTTAGGAGGCCAAGGCAGGTGGATCACCTAAGGTCAGGAGTTCGAGACCAGTCCGGCCAACATGGTGAAACCCCGTCTCTACCAAAAGTACAAAAATTAGCCGGGCTTGGTGGTGGGTACCTGTAATCCCAGCTACTTGAGAGGCTGAGGCAGGAGGATTGCTTGAACTCAGGAGGTGGAAGTTGCAGTGAGCCAAGATCGTGCCATTGCACTCCAGCCTGGGCAACAAGAGCGAAATTCCTTTTCAAATCGAAAGATCTTGTGAAATACACTGGAAAGTGATCGGAAATGCAGGAGTCCAAGCCTCATTCATAGTGCTTTAGAGTCTCTCAAAGTCCTCACTTAAAGGGTTCTGCAGCAAATTAACTTTCAAGAATCCTAGTGGGCCTTACTTAGGGATTTGTTTTCTCTGCCTCCCTAGGAGAACATCTGGGGTTGTCCCCAGCTGCTCCCCACATGGCCCAAGACCTGCTCTTTGGCTTCCAAGAATAATTGGAAACAGTTCAAGTTTCAGCACATCGTGAGGCCTTCTCAGCAGCGTTGAGGCCAGTGGCAGGGACAAGACTTCCCCAGAAGCGAAAAGTGGGGGAGAAGCCAACCCCAGGCCATGGGGCCGGGCAACTGTGAATATGCATGCGGCCAAAGGGAAGGGGTTGATGAATTGTTAAACATCCTATTTCCAGGAGCTGGGTGTTTTCCTGCTGTATGTGTGAGTGCAGGAGCCAAGAGAACCACATACTATGTAACCTCCTTTTTCTGTTCTGTCCCAGCGATCGTAGAAGCCATTGAGATCCCGCAGTTTATCGGCCGCAGTTACCTGACGTATGACAACCCAGATATCTTGAAGAGGTAATAAGCTTCAACAGGCACCTTCCTCAGCTTTCTGGGGGTAAATTTTCTCTATATCTTTCTCAGAGCTTTTCTTATATTTCATGCCAGAAGATAATTCTCAAAGAAGACCATTCAGCCCTGGCCTCAGGGGAAAAACACACACAACATGAAATAAACATAGAAACTAGAGCAAAATAAAACAAAAAACAAACTAAACTTGAGAAATTGGCCTTTCAAATAACCCTGTTACAAACAATCCAGTATTTTTCTGGTCAAAGGGCCTGGAGAGAGCAACTTGACTGGTCCCAGAGTTTCCAGTATTCAGGCTTTGAGAAGCAGTGAGAATGTGATGTTCCCAAAGCCTCAGTGATGACTATGATTCTCTGAGAAGGGCAGTTCCATGCTGTGCCATGGCCGGACTGTGCAGCTCCGACCTGGGCCAGCAGCAGAAGGACAGACAGATCCAAGCCCGTTCCCTGCTGGGTCCATACCTACCTTGCATCTTCATCAGCAAAGGTCTCTTGTCCCCTTCAGGCTCTGGCCAGTTCAGTGAGAGGCTTCTCAGCTCTCTTCATGTGGATACAGGGAAATGCCCAAGTCCCAGCCCTGGCCTGGAGTCCTTGCTCTTCGTTTGGAATAGCCTTTGACGTGGCAAAATCCTCAACTCGGTCAAGCTTGTCTTTGGCACTTTCAGTTTGCCCCTTATCTCTTTCTTTCCCTTCCCCCAGTTCTTTGTGGTTTCTAGTGTGCTATTCCCCTTTCTGCTCCCCACACAGTCATTCTGGGATTTCCCTGCCTCTTCAGATTGACTGCATCTTAACACACAAGGGCAAATCTTTAAACAAAAGACATCCAGTTCTTAGGGTGGAGTTTGGTGACTTGTCAGGGAACAGAAGTGGTTGGGAGGAATTCTCCTAGGGCACTGGATGTCCCTGGTAACTCCCAGCACACCTCAGGCAGACACTGCTTCACTTCTCTAATCCCAGGTTGTGTTTATCTATGTTGTCTTGGCATGGGGACTTAGGTAAAATGGATTCCCAGCCAAGAGAGACTGTCCTCCTTCTTCAGCCCTTTCTCTCCAAAAATGGAAGGTCATTCAGTCCCTAGAAAGCAGTGACAGGGTGAAAGGGGCCCAAGCGTTCAGTCTCTGAGGGTTAGTGAGAGATTACCAGGTAGTTTGGGGGAGTAAAGGGGATTCATGAGAGCAAGAGACATGAGGCCCAAAACCACAGCTACCTTGAGTGCCATAGTGTGTGTGTATGTGTGTGTACACATGCGTGTGTGTGTATGTGTGTATATGACAGTACAAATGCATGTATGTGAGGCTGCAGGTAAAAGTCAAGTTCAGGATCTATTCCAGTCAGATACCTTTGGTGCAAAGTAACAGAAAGTTCAGCTTAAAATGTCTTACGCATGAGGGATATTTACTATTTCATATCACAAGGTGTCCAGACTTACACTGGATCTTGGGTTGATCAATTAAGAGAAGCAGCTGTACCCTCAAAGATTCCAATCTCATCCCTATTTCTTGCTTGTTGTCCTTAGCATCTTCTCCAGAGGCCACTCCCCAGCTGCCTGTAAGCTGCACATAAGATGACTCTGACTATATCCAGTGGAAGTTAAAAAGCCTTTTTTTCTCATGTGACTCTTTTTAAAAGAGAAGGAATTCTTCCCAGAATTGTATCTCACTGGACTAAAGGGATACGATTGTGTCTCTTCTGTGCTGCCACATGCCTGCCCCTAAATCAATCACTGGCAAGAGAAATGGGAACCTCTTGACTGGCTTGTAACCAATCAATATACGCAAGGCAAATGGGAGAGGGAAGGAACCTGAGCGAAAGTCTAGGCTAAGCAGGTCTCTAGGGAACGGGTCAGTGCTTGATTGTGCTGCACCTGGCCTGGGGGACCTCGCACCTCCCTCGCCGTGCTGAGGCCCTGCATGGGGAATGCAAACTTGGTCTCTTCCTGATGAGCTCAGGCTCTGGGAAGCATAGACAATAGTCCCCTCCACTGTTCACGATTGAGGACACTCTGCAGACACAGACCCAGGTGTGTGGGACAGACAGAGGGATGGCTCAAGTGACTAGAGAATGGACAAAGAAACTTTCCCAATAACATTACGCTAGTAGCAATATTAAATTATGTTTCCTCCTATCTCACCCTTGATTCAAGGACCTCAGCCTTCCTCTTTTCCCTGTGCAAGATGAAACACTGATCACGCTAATAAGAATGAATTTCTGAACTAGTCTATTCTTAAGCATTGCTAAGAGCACGTCAGCCTGTGAACCTATTCCCAGCCAGGGATGTAGAGCAAGGAGCCGGCCTAGCCTGAGCACCCCTCCTTTCCTTGAAGCTTCCTGTTCTCCACCCTGGCTCTGCCTCAACACCACTCCAGACCATTCACGGTCAGGCCATGTTCCTTGTCTGAGACGCCATCACTTGGGTATTTTCCCTGTCTAGGCCTTGTCCCCAAGTGACTTGTCACTCACCGGCCAGAGCTGGCCATCCACAGCCGTGGTCCTAGCCTAGAGTGGCTGCCAATTTGAGCCTCTTGGTAAATAGGAAGCACACTTTCTGTTGGGGAATGGGGCCCTTGAGTAGCAAAACAGGAAAAGAATGAGGTGTGTACGGGGTGCAGCCTAAACTGTGACGTTGGCCATAGTCTTGCTAATCTGTCACTCAGCAAATGCTCTGTGGTGGGGTTCACAGTGCTTGGGGAGGGAGACTGCTGCTGAGTGAGCAGTCCAGACCTTTAGATCCGTGGTGCAACTCAGGGTGATGAAGTAAGCATCAGAAAGTGCCAGATTATCCTACATCTGGTTCCTCAGGGCTGGCAGGCAAAACTGGAATTACTCGGAAACAGATGTTGGTAGTTGATTTGGTGGACTTGTTTGTGTATTTCCTCCAGGGTGTCAGGATCAAGATCAAATGTGTTCATGAGGTTTAAGACAACTGCCAAGGATGGCCTTTTGCTGTGGAGGGGAGACAGCCCCATGAGGCCCAATAGCGACTTCATTTCCTTGGGCCTTCGGGATGGAGCCCTTGTGTTCAGGTAACCCACTCTCCAGCTGCCTTCAGCAGCACCTTGCAATTTTCTCAGACATTGCAGATCATGCCAAGCAGAGTGATTCAGAAGGGAGCCAGAACACAGTCTGCTGGAACTGGCTGAAGCCTGAAGCTTCAAGGCTTATTGGAAGCTCCTGGTCTTTCTTTCCAACATTCATCTTATACAGCTGCAGTCAGCAAACTATGGCCTGAAGGCCAAATCTGACCCACCACTCTTTTTTGTAAATGAAGTCTTGCTGGGGCCGGGTGCAGTGGCTCACGCCTGTAATCTCAGCACTTTGGGAGGCTGAGGAGGGCAGATCACTTGAGGTCAGAAGTTTGAGACCAGCCTGAGCAACACGGAGAAACCCCGTCTCTACTAAAAAATACAAAAATTAGCTGGGCGTGGTGGCAGGTGCCTGTAATCCCAGCTACTAGGGAGGCTGAGGCAGGAAAATGGCTTGAACCCAGGAGGCAGGTGTTGCAGTGAGCCAAGATCGCGCCTCTGCACTCCAGCCTGGGTGACAGAGCAAGACTCCATCTCAAAAAAAAAACAAAAAATAAAAAACAAAAACCAAGAGTACCCCAGTATTCCAACAGGAGTTTTTTGTTTTTTGTTTTGTTTTGTTTTGTTTTGAGACAGAGTCTTGCTCTTTTCCCCCAGGCCAGAGTGCAGTGGCGCAGTCTCAGCTCACTGCAACCTCTGCCTCCCGGGTTCAAGTGATTCTCTTATCTCTGCCTCCCTAGTAGCTGGGATTACAGCACATGCCACCATGCCCGGCTGATTTTTGTATTTTTTGTACAAATGGGGTTTCACCATGTTGGCTGGTCTCAAACCCTGACCTCAGGTGATCTACTCGCCTTGGCCTCCCAAAGTGTTGGGATTACAGGCATCAGCCACTGTGCCTGGCTTGTACTCTTTCATTTATATATTGTCTATGGCCATGTTCATGCTACAGTGGCACACTTGAGTAGCTTCAATAGGAACTGCATGGCAGAGCCTTAGGAATTGACCATCTACCCCTGTGAGGAACAATTCTGTGCCCTTGTTCGAGTGTGTTACTGCTGCATGCTCCCTACTCATAAATTAGGAAGGGGCAGAAAGAGGACTTGGATACTGCCAAGCACGAAGGCCAAGCATGGAAGCGAGTACTCAGCCTAAGACTCAGCAGCTCAGGGAGGTCTAAAACCTAAGCTCCAGGAGCCCTGACTTTAAATTCTGACTCGGCTCCCTGTTAGCTGTATAGCTGTGGGAAGGAGAATCCCCGCTTTCAAGTCTCCTGCTGCCCAAGGAACAAAGCACAGATTCGTGTCTCAGTGGATCCAGCCAACATGAGCGTTTTGTAAATGCTTCTTGGGTGTTACCGATAAGGCGGTGCCAGAAGTTCTTCCTTCTTTTAAGTGAATTTAGACTGTTTTCAAATGTGTCAAATACATAGCTATGAAGTAGTTAAAGAATTACCTGAATGATTTCTCCCTACCGTTCTTATCAGATTGGGTGAAAGCTGAGCTTCCAAGGGGCAGGGCCTGTCTCCTGTAACATGAAAACACTTCTCTAGAGATTGTCATGGCACATCCTTACACGAGGTTAGAAATCACTCCTCTAGACAGTGGCTTTCCGAGTGTGGTCTCCAGACCAGCAGCCTCAGCATCACCTGGGAACTTGTTAGAAATCCACATTCTCAGGCTCCACCCTGAGCTACTGAACCAGAAACACTCTAGGGGTGGGGTCCAGCAATCTGTGTGGTAACTGTTTCCCCAGATAATTCTGATACCCTCAAAGCTTTGAGCTCCATGGGGGAGGCATTTCTCAGGCTTGTACTTCTTAATTCACCCTCTGATGACTAGCTGGAGTGGCCGCTAAATGATATGAAAGTAATTGAATTGAAATAGACAAAGGAGGACTCACTAAACAAGGGAGAAGTTGAAGACTTAATTCTGGGGCTTCTGTTGGTCCTGTGCTAAGATTACTGACAGCCCAAGTAGGATAACAGAAATCTTTCCATTTGAATAAAAGGCATTTTGAGAGGCAATGTCACTTGTCCAGTGTCATGCTATTGCCTAAATAGGAGAGCATGCTAAGTGACTCAGTCCTATGATTGCTGGGGACTTTGGAGAGTCGTGTGTAGTTGAGGCTGGAAGCTGGTAGGTGAGAGGCAGCTTCTCACCATCTCCGCCTTCCTGTCCTCCATAGCCTCCCACCCATTGCTGGCCCAGAGGTTGAACACAGAGTTCTTCACACCCTATTTCAGGCTGGCTGCCTTGAAGCCATTTTCTTGTGGTTTTCCTGTGGTTAACCTCATCAAGGCCTCAAGTACTTGATTGTGCCCAGAAAAGAGAACTGAAACAGTAGCTCAGCTGTGGGTGGGATGGTCCAGCTTCCCCCTAAACTGCCTGCTGAACCTATTCACCACCCACTCTACCCCAGCAGGGAAACAGCTCCCACCACCTCCCACACTGAGCCCTGGAGAGCCCCATCCCCTCTCCCACCTGCTTAGCATCCTTCAAACAGCTCTACTTTATCCTGGACATATTTCTTGTTACCATTTCTTTCTCAGGATTCTGAAAATTGGCCCTCTGTTTTTCATTTTAATCCTGGAGTTCGGATTGTGATCTGTGTAAGATACACTGCTGAGCCCAGGCTGAGGCTGACTTCTGTGCCTGCTCTGGTCCTGGAACCGCCCCATCACTGCCGTTCTGTTCACTGCTGAGCCCTGGCTGAGGCTGACTTCTGTGCCTGCTCTGGTCCTGGAGCCACCCCATCACTGCCGCTCTGTTCGTCCTCCATCTGGGTATTATCCCACCACATCAATGCCCCCGATGCTGATGTAGGGAAGCGTCCCAGCGGGCTGGGGACAGAGAGGAATTCCAGTGTAGGCCAGTAGTTTGAAGATGTCAGCATACAGTGAATCACTGGGGAGCTTGTTTCAAAGGTAGATTCCCAGGTTTGCCCCCTGAGATTCTGATGCAATTGGTGGGTACCGGGGTCTGATTAGAAACAAGCACCCAGGTGGTTCCAGGACCCATACCCTGAGAAACAGGGTCTGAAGTGGCTTTGGAATCACACATGCCTGATCCCCTATGTGGGCCCATGCAAGTTACCTAAATCTCAGCCTCTGTCCCCTCCTTGCAAAATGACAGGGTTCGCTGTAAAGATTAAATGAATGAATTCATGTAAGGGGTTCAGTGCGGGGCAACTTTCTCCTTCCTACCAGTTCCTTGGGGTGCATTGTCAACCCTGTATCCAAGCTGCACTAAGTGCTGCCTCTTTTAGGAGTGGTGGGATTATTCGTTTGGCTCCTATCATGTGCAGTGCTTCCTACATAGCTAATTAATGATAATGATAAGAAAAATTATGATCCTTGCTCAAGCATTTTCTGAGTCTTAGAAGCCTTTACCTCAGACAGATAACATGTAGTTATTATTAAAACGTAGTTCTTATTTTTATTATTGTTACTGTTATTTTTAATAAGTCATGGGCCCTGCCCCTGAGGAGCACAGATCTGTGCAGTCTGGAGAGTGAATCTTTCTACAGAGCAGACAAATTGTTCTTGAGGTTTCAGTGTTTGATCCAGGCTCAAAGCAGATGAAGAGGAATCCTAAGATAATAAAATACAGTCTCAACTTTCATGACTTTCTTCACCTAAATGCTGGTTCTTTGGCTAATTTAGTGCTCAAAGCCTTTCAGCCAGAGAATAGGGAAAAGCGATGGGATTCTAAAAATGTATGTATGTATATATATTTATAGTTTTGGTGCAAGATTTAGCAGAGAAAAAAGGAAATCAAAGTGCTCGTGAAAATGAGTGTGTTTTTCTGTTTTCTGTTTTGCTTTTGTGTTGTTTCGTTTTGTTTTGTGATTGTACGTGGGGCATAAAACCTACCGCCGGCGGGGTTTGTGAACGTTGCTTGGCCGTTCACACTGAACATTGCCCACTTAGTTTCACCTCATCACGTCTTCATGCAATGAAGAGGGGGAAGAGACTTGACATTAGTAAAGTGCCTTGTGCTGCAGTTTAAAGGGGACATGATGAAAAGTGTCACCACAGGAAAACAGGAAGGTGGCCGAGTGGTTTCCAAAAGGCCTCACCTGAAGGTATTTCCGAGTGGCCCACCTTGGTGCTCTGGCTCACAGCCTCTACTGCACACCAAGACGAGCGGCTCAGAATAATCCATCATGGCAGCCAGGTTCCCAAGACATGGGTAGAGAAGTTAGACATAAACATTCTTATATCTGTTTCTACATTTTTATACTGAGGCATGCCTTCCTGCCATGCACGCTTGTTCAGTGTAGAGCTTGACACATTTAGAATATGTAAACACTGATTCACTATCACCCAGAACAAGATATAGAACATGTCCACCACCCAAAAATGCTCCCTCATTCTTCTCCCGGTGAAGGTAACCACTATTCTTGGTCATTTATGATTGTATATATGAGGGAGCTTTTCCAGGGTGAGTATCAGCATGTCAGGAGAAGTGGGAGGTTCTTTGGAGGGTCTGAAGTCAGATGGAATTGGGGGGTTGGGGAACCAGGCCATGGAGAAGCCAACTGAGTTGACCCCTCCCACAGTGATGGCTAGATTCCCATCTGCCAGATTCACAGTTGACTCCCTAGAGCACATTCTGGCTCTTGGCCTGAACAAGAGAGTTGTCGGGTTGGAGAACAGAAGGAAGTGCGTGCATCCTTTGTCTAGATGGGCTTAGACGACTGAAAAGGTTTTCATTCACTGCACCACAATCATGCAGCAATCCAGCCTCCCTGCACTTACACAGCCAGGTCACCTTGATTCTGAGATCTGGGTGTTCCGGACTGCTTTGGTTATATATTGACAGCTTGTTGGCTTACTTTCCCACATGGCTAGTCTTCTAGGAGAGCTGTGACACATTCAAGCCTTGGTGGCAACTTTCTTCTTCCTACCAGTTCCTTGGGGTGCATTGTCAACCCCATATCCAAGCTGCACTAAGTGCTGCCTCTGTTTGGAGTGGCGGGATTATTTGTTTGGCTGCTATGATGTGCAGTGCTTCCTGCATATGTCATGTTACTTAGCATTCCCTAGGATTCTTCAGGGAAGGAATTATTATCCCTGTTTGACAGATGAGAATATTTTGAAACAAGTTGCCCAAGAGCTATTAACACAGAGCTATTAACTAGCGAGTCAGGGGATCAAGCCATGTCCATTGAATGTGAGTGTCCGTGCTCTTTCTATCACCCCATGCCACCTCTCAGAATGGCCATAGATAGTAATTCAGCTAAGTTTCTGCCCACCAGCAACTCGCCCTACTTCCTATTCATTCAAGAAGTATTTAGCCATCAAATCATGAAATCTCAAAATTCCACCGCCAGACTGCTTTATACAAGGAGATACTTGATGTGGGAAAATTCATTAGAAAACAGTGGACTTTTCAGGGTCAGAGTGGCAGCTTTGTCCCAGTGTTTGTTGAGTCACCCCAAGTCCTATTCTTGGTTAAATGTCAATGGGCTGGATGAGTTCTTTGAGCCTCCATTATCGAAGGAATGACATATGGTGCTTTCTCTGCAGAAAGCCAAGCACTTCCTATTCTTGCTGTTTTCTCAGAATGAGTACATGCGAGTGCCTGGTAACTCATCCAGGTTTTCTCTCGACATCCCTCTATCTTGGGCAATGAGGTGAAGGAGAGATATGTCCTCTTACAAAATGAGGAGGGAGTATCCCAGGTGGAACATACTTCCCTTCAAAAGCTTGATGGCCTAGGCTTTGTTGTATTATCCAGGGAAAGTCTGGGCAGTTGGCCCAGTGCCCAGTCTAGAGTAGTCACTCACTAAATATCTGTCCAATTAAATTTAATTAGAATAATTGAATGAACACTGGATTAAGGGCGATATTTCTCTCTGGTAATGACATGTTCATGTTTTCTGAAACCCTTACGGTATCAGGGTGTCTGGGAACTGAAATAGAAAATAGGAAGCCACTAGAGAAACCTGATAGCAGAGTTAAATGGAATGAGGACAGAGGATACACCAAGTTCAAGTTCTACATTAGGTTTGTGATTTTAGGCAAATTCCCTTAATCTCTCTGGAGCTCACCCTACTCTTCAATGTTCAGTTTAAAAAAAAAAAAAAAAAGTGAAAACAGATGTATTCATTTCTTAGGGCTCTGGTAATGACCATAAATTACGTGGCTTAAAACAATAGAAATGGGCTCTCTCGCGGTTCTGAAGGCTGGAAATCCATCATGCAGTGCTAGGGTTCGCTTCTTCTAGAGGGTCTCAGGGAGAATCGGCTCCATGCCTGTCCCCCAGGTTCTGGTGGTGGCTGGCAGCCTTTGGCGTTCCTTGGCTTGGAGATGCCCCACTGCAGTCCCTGCCTTCATCTTCCCATGGTGTTCCCTGTCTCTGTGTGTCTCTGGCTCCGTGTCCAAATCTCTTCCCATAAAGATATCGGTCATATTGGATCCATGGCTGCCCTAATCCAGTATGACTTCATCTTAACTAATGAATCTGTAAAGACCCTATTTTCAAATAAGGTCACATTCTGAGGCTCTGGGTAGACATGAATTTGGCGGGTGGAGGGAGTGGGCAGACCATCATCATAACACAGTGTAAAACATTACACATGATAAAGCCCTTCTTGTTATTCCTGATACTCTAGTACTGATGTTGCCTTACATGAGGGCATTAAAAAACAATCTTGATAATATTATGCTAAGTGAAGTAAGCCAGTCACACAGTCCCAAAAAGACAAATACTCTATGATGCCTCTCATATGAGGTATGAAGAAGAATCAAATCCATAGAGTCAGAAAGTAGAAGGCTGGTTGTCAGGGGCTGAGGGGAGGGAAGAATGAGGGGTTATTATTTAATGCAATGCTTTGTGTTGTAAGATGAGTTTTGGAGATTGCCAGCCCAACAATATGAATATGTACTTAATACTACTGCACTGTATGCTTAAAAATGGTTACGATGGCCATGGTTATGTTATGTATGTTTTACCATAATTTAAATGTCTGATAATTTTTAATTACATGAACCAGCCTGGAAACCCACCAACTTTTATAGCACTCTTGTTTTCTGTTAAGAAAACTGCACTCTGAGTTGCAAAGAACTTTTGCCCTGAGAATCATCTATGAACCATGTCTGCCTGTGCCTCAGTGTTTTATTCTGTTCTCTTCTTCTTCTCCAACGCTTTAGCTATAACCTGGGCAGTGGTGTGGCATCCATCATGGTGAATGGCTCCTTCAACGATGGTCGGTGGCACCGAGTTAAGGCCGTTAGGTGAGTCCCTCCTGCAGCATGAGCCAGAGCCAGAGCCAGAGCTGAACAGTGGTGGGATGTGGTATCCAGTTCCCTTGTAGTCCCACTGTCCTGTTCCCCAACTTTGCCTGGCATCCTAGTACCCCTGATCCAGGGCATTCAGGGAATTTTCTATGAACTCCCACTGTGCCCTACACTGACACTAACAGGCCAGAGAAACTGAACCCCCAAACCTTCACTAAGCAGTAACCTTCTGGAGAAGAAACCTTTTGATGGCTGAACTGGAGGAGCCTTGAGAGTTCAGGGTATGTGGACTTTAAAGAATGTTTGGGCCGGGCATGGTGGCTCACAACTGGAATCCCAGCACTTTTGGAAGGCCGAGGTGGGTGGATTGCCTGAGCTCAGGAGTTTGAAAGCAGCCTGAGTTACATGGCGAAACCCCGTCTTTACAAAATACAGAAATTGGCTGGGTGTGGTGGCACATGGAGGCTGAGGTGGGAGGACCGCTTAAGCCTGGGTGGTGGAGGTAGCAGGATCATGCCATTGCACTCCAGCTTGGGTGACAGAGTGAGATCCTATCTCAAAAGAAAAAAAAAAAAAAAAAGACTTTCAAATGTCATTGTACAGGCAATCCTCCCCCATCCATCTGGCTTTTTTTGTTTGTTTCATTTGTTTTGAGGCAGGGTCTCGCTCTTTCACCTAGGCTGGAGTACAGTGGTGTCATCATGGCTCAGTGCAGCCTCGCTTGCACTCCCAGGCTCAGGCAGTCCTCCCACCTCAGCCTCTTGAGTAGCTGGGACCACAGGTGTGCACCATCTGCCTTGCTATGTTGCCAGGGCTGGTCTCAACCTCCTGGGCTCAAGTGACCCTAACCCTAACCCTTTGACCTCCCAAAGTGTTGGGATTACAGGCATGAGCCACTGCACCCGGCCATTTTTTTTTTTTATAACATTACCTAAACCTTAGAAGCTGACAGTATTTCACCCAGCCCCAATTACTTATCTCCCCATCACAGAGGTAATTACCACCCTGACTTCTGATTAACTTTGGATGAATCATTCCTTTGCTCTTCTTTGTATAATAGTTTTACTATTAATACCTTTGTCCATATTTCTAACAACATATTTTCAGAAACCAGATAGCAGGCTGAAACTTAGAAATGTCAATCCCACATGTTACATGAAGGTCCCAGGAGAAGATAAGCTGAATCGAGGCTCTGGTTGGGGTTCCCTGAGAATTTATCATAACCCTTTCTGGGGAAGCCAGTGGGTAAAGTCATGAGTGAGGCCTGGGAAACATGGTGCCTACCATGGCTACTTTCCTACTCAGCTCCCATGTAGGCTGCGATGGGGAGAGCTTCGCTGGGCCCCCAACCCCTGGCTGCTGGGCCTGCCTTTGAAACCCTAGAGGAAATGGGGATACAGAGGCAAATCTGTGCCTCTCAGCTTCCCAGGTGGCCTAGAAAGCCCTTGAGACCGAGGGTGATTTTGATGAAGTCCCAACTCTAACTTCCTGAAAAAAGAAATGTTTTCCCATCATGAATATCCACATGCTTGGATTTCAAATAGTTTCTAGACTACAAGTCAAAAATTAACTCCAAAATACTCTGAACTCTATGGCTTCTAACTTCTTCATTTCTCCCTCTTACCCATCTTTAAAGAGGCTTGGCCGGAAACATCTAAAGGAATATGAAATGCTTGAGCTCTTTACCTCTAACTACACTTGATCCCTATAAATCCCCACCCTGGGAACATCAGGGAAGAGCACCCTTCTCCCACTTTCCTTGGGTGGAGACCATTGGTAGAATACTCACACATTGTGGAATAATTTTTAAACCTTCACAGTTGTTGTTGGGGTTTGATTATGTATATCAAGATACACACTGGTGAGGATACCAGGCACTTCCTAGACATCTAAGGAAACTGATCTTAAATGATCTTCCCCTAGACTGTACAACTGTTTGTGGGAAAAGCCAAGATTAGAATCCCAGCTCAAAGCCCTTTCCTTCCCACCCCATGATGAAACTCACCCAAAGCTAGGATTTCAGATGTTTGGGAGGGATAAAGCAGTGGAAGAATTTCACATGTCAGAGTGTCAAGCTGGGCACCATGCAGATGACTCAGCAGACTTGGCTTTTCCTATTGGCATGATGGATACATGTCCTGGTGGGTCTTAGGTGGCAGTGAGGCTGAACAGAAGGAGTTGAGCCCAGAACTGGATGAATGGGAGGATTCCAGCAGATGCTGAGAGTTGTGAGCAGACAGGCCTAGAAGGGAGGATACAACAGATATCAGGGGGAACTGGGTTAAGGCCATGGATATCAATTAAGGTAAGAAGGATTGAGTGGATACCTTAATTCTCTGTGGCAGGCTCCAGGGTTAGAGATAGAAGTGTCAGTGAAAAGGAGATTGCCCAGGAGGCCTTGCTTTGGACCCTGTCTTGCTCTGGGGAATCCTGGTCTTGCAGGCATTAATCCCAGCAGAAAAGAGAAAATAAATTCCAGTTTATTGAACATCTCCAGGTGCCAGGTACTTTTCATACTTTGTCTCAGTTAATATTCACAGCAACTTAGGTTTTATAATCTTCATTTTATGGATAAAAATGATGATATGATAATGATATTGATAACAATAGCAACACATTCCTTTACCAGTCTTTATAGAGCAAAATATATATTAGGTATCATGCCCTGTGCTTTGTACACATAACATCTGATCTCCACAATAATCTTGGGAGATGGGCATCGCTATTCCCATCTCAGGTGAGGATGCTGAAGCTCCACAGATTCCCTTGTTCATTCATCTTCTGGGATGAGCCTTATATTATTCCAGACATAGGAGATACCTCACTGAAGAAAATTAACATCCTTGCCTCATGGTCTTGCATTCTAATGGTAAGCAACAGAGAGTACATAATAAACATGATAAAGAAGCATGTTATTATGTTAGAAGGTGATACCACATTTTTTCACATCTAAGATGCCATTGATTATAAGGTATATCTTCATTTTAGATATAAAAAATGAAAAATTCTTAGACTTTATGAACTAGAGTAAGTAGAAAAAAATGGAATATTTTAGAGTAATTTCTTTTAAAAGGCAGGGCAAGCAAGGCAAGCTGTTGCGGGTACTGCCTGTCACAGCATTCAGGTACAGGATTCTAAGAAAGTACTTCCCAAATGGGAAGTTTGTGGTCTCAAAGACGGGGACAGAACAACAGGAAGTTCTCTAAAGCTCTAGAGGAGGTGCTATCAAGAAGTGAGGCCTGAGTGAGTCCACCCCCTAGTGCTATAAAAGCAAATGTATTTGCTCGAAGAAGGCTCATGGGGCTGGATAGGTTTGAAAAACAGCTTTGAAAACTGCAAAGCCCTTGCCACCAATGAACACCTCCCTTTTCCTGTCTTCAGAGTCACTTTAGGGCTCTGTGGGTTCTTTAGAAACTTCCGAGCCAGTCTTCCCATAGAATGATCCTCTACCTACAAAAACTGCTTCGTTGGCTTCTCATTATACTTAGAATCCCAGCTCCCTATGGCTTCCCATGCCTCGCCAGCAGCTCTCCTCCCCTGCGCTTCACCTGAAAGGTTTTCCCTGGCCCGCTGTCACCTTCAGGATAAATTCTCAACTCCTTACGAGTGGTTGACCGTTTGCTTGGGGCTTCATCTTTCCCAGCCCCAGTGTTTTGTGAGTTCCATCTGTGCTAATCCCTGCTCTTTCTCTTTGCTGTTGTTGCTTCCTCTGTTTGCATAACCTTCTCCTTCACTTGACTTAACCTACCCGGGCTACAAGACACATTTTGGCCAGAATCTCCTGTGGGCACCTTTTCCGGACCATCTGTCTAATAACTGTCCTCTCCCTAGTCTAAGTTAGGTGCTGCTCCTCTGGTGGAATTCCACAGCACCCTGTGGTCTTCGTGGTGGAGTGCTGGCACTGTGTTGTCATTCACAGTTTGACTTTTTGTCTTTCTCAGTAGACTGCAGGCTGCCGAGGGCCAAAAATTTGCCTTTTGCCTTGATTTCTGCAGCCCCATCATTTAGCACAGTGCCTGGCACATAGCGGGTCCCTTTAATACATTTATATTGAAATGAATGAATGATTGAACGAACCCCAAAAATGCCAGGCTTTTTGTTCTTTTTTGTTTCGGCATTTTGCAGGGATGGCCAGTCAGGAAAGATAACCGTGGATGACTATGGAGCCAGAACGGGCAAATCCCCAGGCATGATGCGGCAGCTTAACATCAATGGAGCTCTGTATGTGGGTAAGTGATCGACCCTCGACCAAAGCTAACTTAGGCCAGTGCTTTTCTTATTAGTCTTCCATTTGCTGTGCCAAGTCTGCACGCTTGGCTGGATCAAATACCTGAAAATCAGGAAGCCCTCCAGATATTCCGTTCTTTCATTTTCTGAACAGCTGACTCATGGCTGAGGGGGCAGGAAGGGCTCCCTTCGATGCTTTTATGCTTTGGACAGATCCACCAGGAAAACCAGGCTTTTCTTGTTTGTAGAACAAGAATCTGCTAAATATAGCTCCATGACTTCTCTCTGACAAAACAGGACCTGTTTTCTTTCCCCTTGCAGAATAGAATGACTAGTATTTCTGTAAATGGCTTATTAGAATTAATTTACTAGTGCAGATGCATAAAAATGAAAAGCTATTTTTATCTATATGATATTTTCTATTGAAAGCATTCAACATTAGTGCATTTCTTTTGGTTTAAGATGACATCACTTCTAACTACACATTGCATTCTGTTGACATTATACCACACTTCAAAATTTACTAGACACTGTTTGGTCTCAAGGTGGTCAGTTGGGCCAGAAATCACACATGAGGAATGAATTTATAGCTTTTGATTGTGTACCAAACTGATCCACGTCAATCTGTTCCTTCAAGGATAATTATAGAATAGTGAGAAATGAGGTACCGAGCAGCTCAAGGGGCCCACAGCCCTCACTCACGTATCCTATGAATCGAGGGATGCCTTGAGTAGCAGACATTCAAGTGCCCCAAAGTGGAACCCCGACCTTGCCCTGCTGACACCTGCCCTTTGGCTCACCTCATCTCCCTCTTGCTTCCTGGCAGGTGGAATGAAGGAAATTGCTCTGCACACTAACAGGCAATATATGAGAGGCCTTGTGGGCTGTATCTCTCACTTCACCCTGTCCACCGATTACCACATTGCCCTCGTGGAAGATGCCGCAGATGGGAAAAACATCAACACTTGTGGAGCCAAGTAACACCAGCTGGCCTTGCCCAAGGGACAGAGCCTTCTATTCTGAGAATCCCAGGGGCCCTGAGATCCTGCCTGATGCTATATGCAGAGGCCCAGGGACCAGGTGTGTTTCCTCTCACCAAAAAGAAAGTACACACTGATGAGAAACTGAGAACCAAGACAGGCATCCCTGGGTGGCCTTTCCTGCTGACACTCCGCGAGCTGACCCAGCAGAATTCTCCGTGTAGGAAGCATCGGACCTTGTCCATTGAATATGTAGCAGCTGCCAGAGATCACACATCAATGCAAATTCCAGAGCCTGTCTGCTATAGCTCAATGACTGTGTTGTGATTCATGGTACATTAAAGAGAGAGAGAGAGAAAGAAACCCCCAGGGCAGTATTAAAATACTTCTCTCCTTCCCTGACTCATGAGGCTCTTCCTGACAGCAGAATGACTGTGTGCCCTTGAACTTCACATTTCCCACCTTGACCCGTCGATTGTTCGGATTAACCCCTTCCACTCCTCACTGGCTGGCTCACTGTGTTCTGACTAGTCCATGAAAATAAAGATGGAAGGAGACCAAACACAGAATCATAATCATAATGCGGCCCCTTCCCCAGAGCTTACCTCAAGTGTGAAATTCCTACTTTTTATAATGCAGAGTTAAGGAGCTGAGCCCCGTGATTTTGTAGCTGTACTTTTGTATGTGTATATTTTTATAGCTGCAGACTGTCCACACAGTATACTTTTGGAAGTTTGGGTGGATGACCCTGAGTTCTTGCACACCTTTCCTAAAAATTTCTCCCAAAAGAGACTTGTTTGGGCCGTTTGTGGTGTCAGTGGAATGGATAGGTAACTTGGGTGGGCGACTTGGGGAGCTGACCATCCTCTTTTGGTAAATGTTGATGGCTCAAGGGGATGAATATGAAGCTTTCCAAGATAAGCAGATTAAAAGGAACTTGTGTTACCGAGGTAGGTCACTGTCATTTTTGCTTTAAGAGAGGGGGAATATCTGTAGTAAACTTGAATAAAGGGGACAAAGCTAGAACTTACTCATTCATTCATTCACTTATGGAGGTGTTACTGATTTTGCGGAGGTCAGGTCCATACTAACGGACACTAATACAATCAGTGTTTCTAAGGCTGTGCAGGGGTCAGGGGACGTGCTGTCAGGATGGTCTGAGCATCTGGGTGAGAACCAGAGAAACAGGACTTCTTCCTTCTGTACCATGAGCTGTGCCCCTTCGCTATGCATGCACTTGACCCCAGATACAGCTGGTTCACTGGCAGATCCCCATGACGGACTTACTAAGGGAAAGGTGAGATGAACACTGCCCCCAGAAGGGGGAAATATGATCTAACTTATGCAAGAGCCTATAATTAGTCCCAGTCTTGACTCTACTTTTGTTTGTGCAGCATTCGTTCACCAAGACTTGGGGTTTGTGCAAGGCAGTTTTAAGCACATAATGTAATCATAAAAGATGAATAAACTAGAGAGGTTCACTTTGTGCCCCAATCTCCTGTCTTTGGGAAGCTTTGATGGCCAGGATCCTTTCTCCCAGAGGAATCATGGTAATCATCATCATCATCCACTCCTAGACACATAACCTTACATGAGTGCAATCCAGAGAAAGGCCACATGGTAGAAAGCGGGTCCTTCACCTCCCAGACACCCTCGCCTCAACACCTCTTCCTTTGATACTGTTGGGACCAGTGCTTCCCAAGATGTCATGGAGTTGTTTTACGGCCCATTTTGATGGATTCCCTCCAGCCATAAATATCATTGTGATCTTAGCAAAATCTTCAGCTGAATTGAAGCTAGAAGAGCTGTTGCTGATGAGTTGTTGTTCCATGAAAGTGTTATCCAGAGAAAAATGCAATGTCCCAGGGATGCAGGCCTGGGAGTAGAACCACCTGCCTCTGGGTGGGAAGCAGATGAGGCTAACGGGAGAAGAGTGACATGATGACAGGGTCAGGGGAGTAGGGATCTGACAGGTGAGAGAGCAGCAGAGTGGAGGGATCCCAGAGGAGCTGGTGACCTGGGAGGCTCAGGCTCAGAGGACAGGGTAAGAGACAGTGTATCCTATGTGGGCTCCTGGGTGTCCAGTTTTCTCTCTATGTGTATCTGTTGTCATGGCCACAATAATACTGCATAACAAAAATCACAAAACTGCAATGGCATACAGCAATGAATGTTTATTCCTCACGTGCCTTGAGTGGTCAGCTTGGCAGCTCTGCCAATCTTGGCTGGGCTTGACTAGGTGGGATCTTCTGGTGTCGGCTGGACTTGTTCACACGTGTTAGGGTTGCTAATTCAGGATAGCCTTGGCTGGGTTGATGAGGTGGCTTGTGTCTGCTCCGTGTGTTTCTTGTCCTCCTCCTGGGCCAATGGGCTGACCTGAGCATGCCCTTGTCCTGACGATGGGGGAGGGCACAAGCACAAGAGTAAAGGTGGAAGACCTTTCGTGGCCTCGGCTTGGCACTGCCACACCCTAATCATCTGTGGATTCAAGAGAGGAAGAAATGGGCCAGCCCCCACGTGACATATGGGCTCTTCTCCAGCATGAGAGAACTACCAAGCTGCCTGGCGGAGGGCATGGACTCAGGAGCAGTAGGAAAGCATCACTGCTGATGCAATCGGTCCACCGCAGCAATTCCTGTGTCATTCACGACAGACTGCAGTAGGGATGCCGTGACCCCCTGGCCATAGCTCTTCTCTGACCTTCTCTAACCCTTGGGGCTGGAGGCAAGGTCCATGATGTTCTCAGTGCCCAGCTAGTCCAGGCCAGGCCTGATGGGAGCAGCACCTGCCCTCCCCCTCGCATTGCGGTATCCTCTCTTCCCCTTGCCCTCCTTCCACCTGCTCCCTGACACTTGGCAGCTGGCCCCGTTGCTGTTCTGAGGAGGAGGGACTGGACTGGCTGGGAGATGGGATCTGTGCCTGGCTTTTGGGTAGCCGCTGTGGGGAGAGCATGTTGGAGAAGGCTGGCCAGGCTCTTGGCTGGAGAGAAAGGTCTGGGGTGTTGCCAGGGAGCTCAGAGGCTAACAGCAGTCCCTGTCCTAGGAAGGAAGGATAGAGTAGGGCACGGGATCCTGAAAAGCTTTTCTCCCACAATCAGGATCCGAGAAAATTCCCTGGAACCTCCCACATGTTCGAAGCAAGGGTGACCAAGTGTGGGCTGAGGATGTCCTTGCTTTTCCTATTAAGATGGACTTCCATAACCCTCCATGTTCCTGGAGACCCCACCTCAGGATTTCTCTCAGGAAAGTCTGTGGGGTCTTCTGCGTCCCCTCCTGCGGCTGCCCAGGCAGCTCCCACGGCCTGCCCACCGCCCTGAAGGCCGCCCCGCTCTGCTACCCTGGTATTTGTCTTTCATTTCCTGACACAGTCCTGTTCCCGTCTCCAGGCCCCTCCAACACAAACACGTCGGCTGGTGTCCACACACAGACTGCCCTGCTGGCATGGGCACTGGCGCTTTCCTGCTGCTGCCCCCTCTCCTTCCTCCCTGCCCACCTCCTCCCCTGGCCCTGCAGGAGCTGCCGCCGCCTCCCTGCGTGGGAGGAAGGAGCTCGGAAAAGTGCCCGGAGCTGGAGCTGGCAGGCCCAGGGCTTTCCACTTGGAGGAAACGCTGCATTTTCACCTTTAACCCAGAAAATATGGTTCTCAGAAAGCTTGTTTTAGCACTGTGAGTTCCCAAAGGAGGAAGAATAGGCAGTAGGAGGGGCCCCCAGCCCCTCTGAGCTCCGACAGCAACCCCCACCCCAGAATGCCCTTCTTCCTGGGAGGGAATGACCCAGGGGCAGCCTACAGAGGCCCAGCTGCAGGAAAACAAAGGCAGAGAATTCCAGCTCCGAGTGGAAAGACAATACTTTAGGAGAGGAGCCTGGACAAGGCGTGAGCCGCTTCCCACCTCCTCCCTGCCTCTTCTAGCTCCTGCCCAGTCCAGGAACGCATAGTAGTTGCCCTTGGAGCTGGGGGTCAGTCCAGGCACACCCACCACCGCCCAGACCCTTAGCTGAGAAGGGGGTAAGATTAGCTTATCAAAGGCGGGACGACATTCTCCAGCACTTTCTCCCTGGGGAGACAGCTGCCAGCATGAAATCAAAATTAGAATCCGAAATCAGGGGTCTTACAGCTTTAGCCCACTCCCACATTATTTCTCAACATGGAGATGTGGGTCGTCCGACGGTATCCTATCTATCTGGGGACTTATCCGGCACACATGCTTACATGAAAATGTAAGCAGCCCTGCCTCAACCATTGTGAGGCCAGAAGTCCCAGGGCTGCCGTTAGAAAGTTCCAGCTTACAGGTGGCTATGTTCGGGCCAGCGAAATGACTAATCCAATGCAACAGCATGAGCTGGCTTCTGGGCTAGGCCCTGTGAGTAACCGCACCGCAACCTCACAGTCAAAGAATGTTCACATATTTGATCTTCATAACAGTCCTCCTCCTATGATGGCCGGAGCAGATGGGCATGGACTGTTTGACTTAGGAAGACAGATGCTGGCCAGAAAGACTGGGTGACTTGCCCGTGGTTCCACCACGAGGACGCAGCAACGATGCTGTGCCATGGAGCTTTTCTGCCCTTACCCTGACCTCTGGTCAGGTGCAGTCTGCCCAGGGACACCTGCATTGTTGAGGGACATTCCGGGGCTCCCTTGGGTTAGCTGTCGTCGACAGTATAGTCATGTAAGTGAGGGAGATTCAGACAAAGGTCAGGTCCCAAGAGTCCGCTTGCCAGCGCATGCCATTTTCTCATCACAGCCCTGAATCTGCCGTCTTTCAAAGCCCTTCTGTTGCAGGGACTCTGGGTTGAGCAAATCTGAAAGCAGAAACTAAAGAGCTAGTCCAGCGGGGTGGGATTCAGGACCCTCTACAGGCAATTGGGTGTGGGTTAAATTCCTTTCCCTTCCCTCCTTTGCTTTCATCTCCACAAATAACCTCCATAACCCTGGGGAGTGGTTGCAAGCTATTTCTGCTCAGGGGCATGTTCCCCTGGGCCCCTGCCTCGCCCCGGCCAAGCCACAAGCTGAAAGAGCAGGGCAGGCAGCCGGGAAAGGCCTCCCCTGCCGCTCCTCTTCTTCCCGTTTACTCTTGCTGAGGCATCTTTGTCCTAGAAAGTTCATAGCTCCCAGGAGCACTTGCCCTTTCCTGGAAAGACAAGAGAGAGAACATTATGTCTGAGCACTTGGGAGGAGGTCTCCTGTTTTCTATTTATCCATCTTGTCTTTCAGTTTTGCTCAAGATGCAAATGGTGTCCAGAGGCATAGAAATTTCCCAGCATGTGGCATGGCCTCCTGCGATGTCCCAGCGCTCACCTCCAAGTCAGAGCCCGGCCCGGGGGTATGGCCTCCCCGGATGGCCTGCTGTCAAGGGGCTACAGCTCTGACTTGGCTAGGAGAGGACTTGAGTTGGAATGTCTCTTCGAAGGAAGGCCAGGAAGGCTCAAGAAATTTGCCGTTTATACTCACTTAATAACAAAAGTAAGAGGCACCAGGCCAGGGGCTTAGCTAAGGAAAGCCCTGTTAGGAAATTGGCCAAAAGAAGGCAGAGGCAGAGAAAATGGACTATGAGGCAAAAAGAGCTGTGGGAGGAGAGGGGTGTGGGGCCGCAGGGGTTGCAAGGCTCGCTGCATGGTGACCTCAGGTCCTGCTGGCAGCATTCCATGTTCTCACTGTACATGGGGTTCAGAGAGCAACTGTGGGGTGGGGGTCGGAATGAAATGAGGGGCCCTGTCTAATACAGTGGAAAGTGGAACTTGTGCTGATTGCTTGTCCAGGCCACATTCATACCACCTTGGAAATGAAGGTAGCCTGGGCGGTCTCTGCTCCAGCTCCACATGGGGCTAGAGAGGTAAGAGGATGTGCCTAGGGCTGGGGCCCTTCCCTTATCCATGTGACTGCCTCTGGCCTGGAAGCCGGGAGCCCCTGGGAGTGCGTTGGGAGGCTTTAGGGGTGTGGGGATGGAGGGTGGAGAGCGGATGGCCTACGGGCCCTCACAAGGATTGCTGTAGTTGTCCCCTCCAGGCACTCGCCCACACAAGGTTGGTTCACATTTCACTGACACTCACTGAGGACGAGCTATTCACAAACCAGCCCCTGGCCAAAGTGCCAGTGAGGATATCAAGGACAGAGAGGACTCAGCTCCCCGTCAAGGTGTCGCCTGGGCTGTGGTCTCACCTGAGGCTCATTGGCTCTTTGCTTCTTCAAAGCCAGGGGAGACTTTCTTTAGGCAGGGCCCAGTCCCTCTCATAAGAGCTCTCCTGAATAGGTCGCCCGCCCATGATCATCACCTATTAACTCCAAGTCAATTGATGAGTAGCCTAACCGTGGGAGCGACAATCCATCATTTCCACAGTTCCACGCAAGCATCTTGGGGGCCTTCGTAGAGTCCTGCCTACCACAACCCTGATCAACTCTAACTTTCAGTCTCTCCCACCTCCATATGATACCTCCCCAAAACCCAAGTTCGTTTTCGTAAAATGCACCTTCTGTCCCGTGCCATCCCAACTAAAGGTTACGCCGCGGTCAGCTGCGTGCCTAAACAATGAGCCAAACACTCAAGATGAGGAGAGTTCTGTTCTCAGAGAGCATAATCGTATTTTAAAATTCCTATTTATAGTTCTTGAAAATCCTGTGTTCCTGGGGTCCAGGGATCCTTTGCCATGACTAAGGACCTAGGCTGGGGTATAGTTGATGGTGTGGGTGCCCAGGGGGACTGAGGAAATTGTCAGGCAGCTGCCCTTTCCAGTGGCCACTCAGCATGACCCCAAGCAGCCCACATCTTAGAAGAGATAGCAGGGAAGCCATGGAACTCTGCGTCGGAATTTTCGGTAGCCAGTTACTCATAAAAGACCACATCAAAAAGTTGGTTTGGGTGTTTTTGTGTATAAGGTGCCAATGACTTTTAGTATGAAATTCAGATATCAAACTAATGCCAAACACTTTTGTTTGACTTTCAGAGTTATCCATTATTTAATGAAAAGTATGAATATAGAAAAATGTCCAGAATACAGAATTAAATAGTTCATCCATACATTGGGATTTCATATATCCATGAAAGAGTACCATAGAAGTGTTCTATTTATATGAAAAGATTTTCAAAATATGTGAAATAAAAATTCAAGTTCCAAAATAGAATCTACAATTCCCTTTTATGTATGCACACATATACATATATATGAATAGACATGTACATATATATATACACACATTCACATAGGAAAATATTTCTGAAAGGATAAAAAGTAAAATGTTGAAAAGACCTAATGCTGCATAAAAAGATTGTGTGGGCCTAGCATGGTTGCTCACCCCTGTAATCCCAGCACTTTGGGAGGCTGAGGCAGGCAGATCACAATTGTGGTCAGGAGTTTGAGACCAGCCTGGCCAACATGGTGAAACCCCGTCTCTACTAAAAAATACAAACAATTAGCCAGGTTTGGTGGCATGAGCATGTAGTCCCAGCTACTTGGGAGGCCAAGGCGGGAGAACCGCTTGAACTCCGGGAGTTGGAGGTTGCAGTGAGCCGAGATCGCACCACTGCACTCCAGCCTGGGTGACAGAGCAAGATTCTGTCTCAGAAAAAAAAAATAAAAATAAAAAAAAGATTGTGTGATTTCTTTTTCTTTACCATTGATTTTCTAGTTTTTCTTCAGTGAGTATTTTTTGTTCTGTCCACTCAGGATATCACCTCTTCTGGACGGACTGGTCTTTCTGCAACTCTTGTGGAAATGTCCTTTGAATAGAACTTCTGTCCAGCCACAGAACTGAACCAGGATGAGCACATGGCAAGCCAGGTCAGAGTCCTCAAGGCGAGCTGGGGAGGATTCTCCTGATGGCAAGGCCATAAGCTTGGATGAGCCTGGACCATGGGCCCAGATGCTTGAGGAGGTATTGCTTGAGGGAAGAAAGTTTTGTGTATAAGGAAATATGTGTTATTTCCGGGTGGAATAGGAGACTACAGTGGTGTGGCTTGAGAAACATGCCAGGGCTTACCTGCCCACGAAGTAGATGCCTGAAATATCAGAGCCAAGACTATCTTCCAGAGAAGCAGATACGCAGTTTAGGGAAGAGGGACGGGGGCCAGAATGGATCACTTGGTCATGCAAGTTGTCCATGCAAGTTGGAAGGATACAGAGAACCTGACTCATAGAAAATGAAAACAAGGTTCAAATCGGGGAGAAGATGGCAGAGGGCGGAGGTGACAGACAATGGGTAGAAGGACTCTAACCTGTTGTCACTTCGGATAAAGGCCATTTATCTCCCATCTACTGTTACCAAAGAGGTAAGAAGATAAGGGTAAATTTCTGTCCAGGGAGAACAAGGTAATTGCATTCAACACATACTTAAGCATCTACTACAAGGCAAGATGGCCCAAATGTGGGGCAGGAGCTGCTTTGATCTACCACAGGGAGCCTCCCATCCTTGTCCTTAACCAGGGTTCCCTTGTTTTACACACTCTAAGACTATCTCACAAGGGATCACCCTCTGTAGGATCACCCTCTGTAAAATAACATATTTCTGATACCCAGGGAAACACATTAAACCATGTTTTTCTCAAGGTGCATTTAAAGAATATTTATCAAGCACCTGAGATGTGGCAGATCCTAAACTAAGCTTCATGGGTATAAGAGCCCGAGACATTGTTCAATTCCCATTCCCAGATCAAGCGTTAGGATTGTGCTTGGTGCCGTGGGGACACGCAGGCCTGGGAAGGCACAGGACTGAGGGCCTGGCGATGCTGGAGGCGGCTTCTCTGAGCCAGCAAGGCCTAAACTGGGCCCTGCAGATGGAAGAAGTTATCTAAGTGAAGCCCCTGCGTTCACTCTGGGGGAACAGATGCCATGGCTCCCCTGCAGGCCCTGTTCTGTGCAGCTCCTCTCTGTGTAACTGGGAGAGATGCCCTAAGGAGCAGCCAAACAAGCGCAGAGGCATTTATACCTTTAAGGCCTTAGGTGTTCCTGTAGTTTCTCAAGAGGAGGCATGGGTAGCAAACATCCACTCTGTTGGGAACATGATGTACTCTGTCTAATCTTCCCTAGTCCTGCAAAGGTGGGCATGAAGAGCCACGTTTCAGAGATGAGGACACGGGGAGAGGCTGAATTTAACTCTCCAAAGGTTATCCTGGTAGTAAGTTGTGATGCTGGGCTGGGAGCCAGGCCTGTGAAACCTCCCGCAATGCAGTGGCTGACTCGGAAAAGGTGTGAACCCAGCCTCTGCCAACACAGGAAAGGAAAGGAGTGACAATGGCAATTGAGGAAATTAGACTCTAGGTTCCATTCTGAAGGTGGTATGTTGTCTGCACTGGTAATTGGGCAATTTAGGACTACGAGGGTCCATCTGTTCTCAACACTCTGCTTTCTCAAGGCTTTCAGACTCTGGCTTGCAACAACTCCAAGGATAGTGTAGGTGAGGGGAGTATGTAAGTGCCTCTAGAGGCTCAACCTCGAGCAGAGTTAAGGCAGGCTGAGGGCAGGAGGGGAAGAAAGATTTGTTTGAGCTAAAGCTTGACATTCATACCTTTTGAAGGTTTGGAGACAGAGGTTCATACACTGGGGTTGCATTCATTTTAAAGTTATTTCCACTTAAAAGTTTTTTTTTGTTTGAGATGGAGTTTCGCTCTTGTCACCCAGACTGGAGTGCAATGGTGTGATCTAGGCTCACTGCAACCTGCACCTCCCAGGTTCAAGCAATTTTCCTGCCTCAGCCTCCCTCAGCCTCCTGAGTAGCTGGGATTACAGGCGTGTGCCACTACGTCTGGCTAATTTTTTGTATTTTTAGTAGACACGGGGTTTCACCATGTTGGCCAGGCTGGTCTCAAACTCCTGACCTCATGATCCACCCGCCTCGGCCTCCCAAAGTGCTGGTATTACAGGCGTGAGTCACTGCATCTGGCCATCACTGAACAGTTTTTATCAAGATCATCCTCAAAAGCTTTTCTTGTCTCTAATCTGAAACATCACCCAGGGATAAAATCATTTCCAATTTAAGCACAAATCAGTTCAAGGCATCTCTTGTTACTTTAACTTCCCTGGGACCAGCACAATGAATATTTTCAATACAGTTTTATTGTTGATCACTCAGGGAGAAAGCTAGTAAGATCAAATTTATAAGCCACTCAAAACAAGCTATTATAGTTCGTTTTGAAGAACTTGTTTGTAAGCTAACATTTTAGTTGACATTGAATACTTTTAACATTTTTTTCATACATCTCTATCTTTTCCCCCAATAATCTCATCATTCTTCTCTGATCCTTTTTAAAAGTTCCTGGGGTTGAGGGTGTTATACATCTTGACTCAAGAACTCACCATCTGGAAAACAAGTTATGCACTGAGAATCCCCAAAGGACAGGCCATATGTATGTACTTCCTCGCACTTAAATACTAACATATTTTTCACAATTAAGTTGGTCTGGAGTTTCTTCTGGTTAAATCCAGGCCCATTCATGTTTCAATCTGGCTAAGTCTAGGCTATACATATGACTAAGGACTTAATTTCTCCATTTAAGAACATCTATTTATAATCACTTTCGCCAGCGTGGTGGCTCACGCCTGTAATCCCAGCACTTTGGGAGGCCAAGGCGGGCGGATCAGGAGGTCAGGAGATCGAGACCATCCTGGCTAACACGGTGAAACCCCGTCTCTACTAAAAAATACAAAAAATTAGCTGGGCGCAGTGGCGGGCACCTGTAGTCCCAGCTGCTTGGGAGGCTGAGGCAGAATGGCGTGAAGCCGGGAGGCGGAGCTTGCAGTGAGCCAAGATCACGCCACTGCACTGCAGTCTGGACCACAGAGGCAAACTCCGTCTCAAAAAAAAAAAAAAAAAAAAAAAAAAGATCACTTTATACTTTAAAATTACTGGTTTTGCTAAATCTGACTGTATTTCCTAATAGGTTGAAATGAAATTTTGATACATTCTCAGAATCTTCAGGAATGTTTAAGCTATTTTCAGAGGACATAAACTAAAAACCATTACTTTAAAGACCAGTATTTATTATTTATTTGCCAATGTTGGATTCCCACTATTTGATTATTTTTATGCTAACTTCTCAGGTAAACAATAATGATTTAATGGACAGATGGATGTCACACCCAATGGCACAGCAATGTATTCAAATGTTACAAATACATCCATAGTGCTATGTGATTGCTTTACAACCACTGCATTTCTTACGGGATAGAACAAAAAAATACGACGACGAAGCAGACGCCACTTCTCCTAAGTGTGTAACATGGGGAAAAACCCAATAATGCCCAAGTCTGTCAGTGTAAGATGTAAGAAAATATATTTATTTTTTCCATGACAATACTATGATAAAATTGTTAAATACATGCATGTTTTAAAAACAGACATAAGTAACATCTTTAGAATTAACAGCCAAGCATACTAGTTTTACATTTATGGTGTTTAATAGATTACTTATTTTCTATGTTTTTGCTATAATCATGTTTTCCAAAAGATACAGAAACTAAATTCTGAAATTATACAATGATATAAAGTGTCCAAATTTCCCATTCTAACAGCAATTTAATATCCAAATTTTCACAAGGCAGGAAATGCTTCAGTTATCATCTAAGTGGAGTTGTTTTATTCCATATTACTCTCAGAATTCTGTGAATCAGACTGAATCACACACACATACTTCATCTATAGTTTTCTTCCTGTATATGTGTATTTAAATGTTTCCTTATACAATTAAACATGATTTGAGGTACAGCACATCACAACTGATCATTCACCTTAAAAAAAAAATGTCTGTAGTGGTAACATTTCAAGAAGTGAAAAAGGGAAGAGTTTGGGATCCGCAGTTTCTCCCTATCTTCTTTCAGCGACATTTACAAGCACTTGACCAAAAATTAGTAAACAGTTACTAGTATTTATAAAAAACTTAAAATATTTAACATATAATACTCGCTTTTAAAAAAACATTCATTCTACAAACAATCTTATAAAAGACAGAAACTTATATCTGTTCACAGTATGTGTATTTTGTAAACAGTAATTCACTATAATGCAATTTTGAAAGTAAAAACAGGTAAATTCCTAGTGTTATAAGGACCTTGACTTATGGCCAGCTAATGAAAGAGAAGAAAACTTAACATTCTTACTAGGAAAGTTAAGTATTTTGAAATGATTTATTTTACCTTTCAACATACCTTTAAAGTGGTACTATTTTAAATCTAGGATGTCTATCTAGGCCAATCTTTTGCAAGCAATTCTGAATTAAAATGTATTTAAGAAAAAGCCATGCTCTTTTTTGAGAAAATAACAGGATAAAACAAATGCCAGGAAGGGCATCAATCACATAATACCTACACCTCCACAACAATGAAAGGCTTCTTTTTCGTGTTGTCTCCTGCTACTCACAATGTTATTTATATTTTCCTAAATATTATGTTGGAAGGAAAATTAAATGGAAGGAACCACTAGTTTATGATATATTAGAAAAAATGGGAAAAGTATTTGGAATCAAACCAGGAGAAGAATGTTTAACAAAATTGTATGAAAACCATTATTCAGTGTTCTTTTCTATGATCAATTGCAAAACACTAACACTAATGTTAAACCTAACAGTTAACTTTTCCATGTTATAAATGAAAATTGTATTACCACCTAGAGATATTTTGATCTTTTATAATACACTACTGGAATGTTTAGGAAAATAGTTCAGAAGTTGAAAGTTACCCATTTAAAATGGAATAATTCTAAACGAAAGTACACTTTAAATGTGTAAGGAAATTCTCAACAACTTAAGTGAGCCATTCAATCTGGTGTGCAAAGTATTTTAGTCTTATGTGCAACACACAAGATCTATGTTGTTAGCTTTTTTTTTTTAAAGTTCTGATTGGCTACTGTAAAGGCAATCTTAGAAGACACATGTAAATATAATATAAATCAATTTTCTTATCAAGTAGACATTTTCTCCACTCACATCTCTTAGTTTTTGGGGTATTCAGTCCCAGCAACCAAAAAAAAAATGTAAATTATTAATATTTTGTTTCTGGTTAATGTTCAATCAGTTTTTCTTTTATAAGAGCTGCTTTTGATTTATTGTTCTATGGTTCTTTAGCTAGGCACTTACACGTAAAAACATTCAGAGAGTTTCCCCTTAACACACTACTTTTAATTCTCATGAAAATGTTGCACAGTTAGAATTTGTCTTACATAGATAAATTCTGTTTATAACATGGACTCTGATAATCCAAATATTAACATTCCTAATATAGGGAAAAATAAGCACCATTCATGGCTAAAAATAATAGAATCCTGTCATAACCCAATATCGTAAGGATCTGGATATATTCTAGACCAAATCACACTCCCTGAAACATTACCATGTACAATAAAGCCTGACATATTAGCCAACTAATTGAATGTTATCCTTAATCCTTTACATTGGCACTAAAAATAGTCCATCTGTAATAAGCATGAATGTGACCATGCAATAATTAACAGCATAACTGAAAAGGAATAAAAAATCTAATCACCATAGCAAAATAAGGGGTTTAAGTATTATTAATGGCCCTGGTACATAATCTATAAAGATATAAATGAACCAAATTCAAGCCAAGTAATTTCCAATGATATTCTAAGGCTAAGTCTAAAAGATGAATGTTCTGTAACTTTGGCCATAAATCATTTTCTTCTATGAAAATTTTCTTCTAGAATAAATAAGATGGGCATGGCAGCATGAAACTTCATTTTAGCAGGAAATAAAGACTTAAAATAAATACTTTCAAGAAAAAGTTTATCAAGAGAATGAGTTCTGAATTAGTTCACCTCACACATGGACACACTGTTGGGCAGAACACACGCTGGCTGGTACAAACATGCCCCAGTTGCACACCCATCAAATAAGAAGGAAGTATGAACACTTAAAATTATGGAGAAATAAATATCTAGTGATAACAGGCACGAGCCCCTCCTCAGTTTTCATTCAAACCGTGCAGTCACTTCCAAAGTAGATTTGAATCTCTGAGTCAATAGTCTCAGATCTACACAACCTAGATTTTGATGTGTATCGCCCTTCAGGAAAATTCTGTTGAATCTGTGACACTCTGGGATAGGACTCGGTCAAGAAAATTAGTTACTGAGCTTTCACGATGTGTCTAGTTTTTGTAGCTAATAATCCCACATTTTACTCTGAGATGCCCAATTTTACACTTTCAAAACAAGAAAAAAGGCATTTCATAAAATGCACACACATTTTAACATAATTCAAAATAGAGAAGAGCAAAAATAACCTTAGAACAAACAAAAAATTTTATCAGATTATATACCTGAGCAATAGAAAACTTTGAGATAGTGTTTTCAAAATACTGACATGTTAATGAATATTTTACTTTCAAAATACCATAAAATTGATTTTAAATTCCCTTTGAAGAAAACATTCCCTGGTCTCCTTCACTAAATTACAAATAATTACCCAAATACAAAAAGGACTTGTAATGTTTGTTAAATATGGACGGCATGAAGACAATTAAGAAACTACAGGACTTATTTCCAACAAGAATACAATGTGCATGAAGTTTTGAAAATGTGACTTTTTACCACAGTTTCTGAGAGTGTAATAGTACTAAATGTTCTAAATGTAATCTTTCAGATCCATGAGCCGTGAAAGTAATGCTGGTTTGGAAAATGAGGTTGATACTTCCTCTCTTAAACTTCTCAATGAATGGCTGTTTCTGTTTCTAGGCTGCAGGAACAAAGCACCTCTATCACATAAGCACATAAACACACAACTCAACTATCCAGACACTCAGGGCCACAGTCTCAAATCCAGGGCTGTATAAATTCAACAAGCTGATGACCTAGATTGCACACATGTGCTAATCTATGCAATATATGATTCACAAGTTCATCTAATGTTAAAAGTCTAGCTAAGTCTTTAATAATGTAATATTAAATATTATTTATTTAAAATGGTCACTCATAAGTAAGCCCCATAATGACCTCCATTCCTTGGAAGGGAAGCTTGATTTAAAACCAGCTTGTAAGTGAATTGACTTGTAAGAGAGGTAAAAATATGTCTTACATGAATTACTATCCCACAGATACGAGGGAACATAATGCTAGTTTGACATTTAGATTTTTCTAACCAATGACTGGGCTTTCACTGAAGAGGAAAAGAGGGATTTCCCAATTATTTTCCCAGTCAGTAAGGGCTGGAGAGAACACATCTAGCTCTGCCTCTAACTCGTCCTTAATTGTCACTTCCAAGGGAGAAGCCACAAATCTAACTGGACAGAGCACAATCAGTATGAGAACACCTTGTAAATGCAGGCATGCAACCAGCACTGACAAACAGTGCACATTTACCAGTGTCTCAGACAACTGGACATGTGACTAATCTCTCCTTCCCACTTTCCTCCCTTCTTCCTGTGTTGTTGCTCTCCCTACACACACAGGTGGAGTGGGAGGAGAGGTAATATCCTGGGATCTGCACAAGGGTCTAGCTGTCTTCAATTCAATGAGGAAAAAGAAGGAAAACAGCTTTGGCCTCAGACACAAACCACACTCTTTTAAGTATACAGCAACTTATAAGGAGCTTGCCCAGACTTAATAGTGTTACTCTGCTTCTCATTAAGCTAGTGATCCTTGTGTATGAAACTCCAGAAGTAGGGGAAAGGTGAGTGATATTCTGCACGTTTTTCATACAGAAAAAACAGTGAAGTCTTGCAGAGAACGAAAGGACTTAAGAGCCCCAGTGATATTCATCATTAGCCAAACAAATGAGTCGTTATATAGGTTAGAAAGGGCCCTGGATCCAGATGGTCACAGTTGAAATGCATATATATTGACAGACAAAGATCAAACAATCTCTTCTGGCCTTTTCTGGTTATCTCAGGTTAGTGTTGTTTAGAGCAATAAACGTTTACTGTAGCCAACGCCTATCCTTGTCCTGGAGAGATAAAGTATGGGATTGATACATTTCAACAGGGAACAAAGCAGGAGTTGAGGGCAAGCAGACTATGGTAACAGCAAAATTTGGTAGGGAGACAAGGCAGCCCCAGATCTGATGTCTGGGGTGGAAGCTAAGGGAATGAGCCAAAGAGGATACAAAGGAAGACAAGAGAACACTATTTAGGGATGGCTCTGATTGGGTATATTTTTCATTACTGAACATTTCTATGAACTATTATATAGTTTTAATATACTATGTATGTACAAAATGAATTGTATTTCACTCCAAATTTCCACAGATCATAAAGCTCAGAAATTTAGCTGAATCCTAGCAGTTAAAATCAGGATTCATACACAGAGAACATAAATAGATTTTGTCCCTTGTCAATCTGGCTTTTTTCCACAACATGGTTTTTAAAAATATACAATATGAGCTTCAAAAAAATTAATTGATCCATTATTTGCAAATACAATACAGAACCTCAGATGATAAAAAACAAAAAGCCAAAAAACCAAACAAAAAAGGCATATCTTATTTGGACACTTAAAATTTTCAAGTACTTTTGCCTTAACTATGAAAAGGTAAAATACACAGGCAACTTGAGGGCAAGGAAAATACAACATACACTTTTTAGTTTTTTCCTTCTGCTTTTCCAAGAACCACAATCACTCCAGACATCGCTTATGAGAAACAAGGGTGGGCAGAGGATGCTGTGCTGAAGGCACCCAACTCTGCACAGCTCACCAAGCAATTGCTGCACCTGCAACATAGGTATGCCCGTGGATTCAGATCGGTTTATGACAGTTACTAAGAAATAGCCCTTGGGTAACTGTTCCTGTAAGAAGCATTCTCTCTTTAGTTTTATATTTAAAAATGTGAGTACTGGATCAGATCATCTGGCATGATGAAAAGACTCATGAGCAGGAGGAACATCCACTAGGAGGTGTCAAAGATCACCAACGCCTGGGTAGCCAGGCTCAATGGCATGGTCTCCTCAGGAGGAACGAAACTCAATCAGAACAATATGGACAGCTAATGCTGTTAGATATTGCTTAGTAGTCATCTCACATAGTAAATCACTGGAATTATATGCTTATGAATAATATTGAATTTGCTCATATAAAGCTGTCACTATCACAAAATAAAATGATTTAAAAGAAACATGGGTCTATAGTCTTAGAAATGTAAATTTTAAATATCAGGGCAAGCAACTGAAATAATGGAGGCAAGCATAAAAGCTAAAAAATAATGAAAAGGCTTGCAAAACCTATCACAGCAAGAAAACATGATTATGATTTGGGCTGGTCAGTGTCACACATGTTTTCAAAGTTTGTACCCCTGAGACAACTGTTTGATAACCATTATACAGTAGGCACAGAAATCAGCATACTTTATCAAACAAAACACTAAATCACTGTCGCTACATCAAAATTATATTAATTTTGTGAATGCTGTGGATAGAGGAGAATAATCTTAGAAGTTTTTAAATCTGTGCTTAGTTTTCATCTAGAAAGAGAGTAAACGTCAGGCAAATAAACATCACCTGTTACTTGGACATTTTCTCCCTGGCCTGCAAATCCACTTGCAATTCCACCAAGTATACATATGAGAAAACCACAAACAACAGAACAGAAAACAGTTGTGGCGGGATTTGTTTTACATGTATGTACAAGTAGGTATTAGTCTTGAAATGCTTCTTGAAGGTAGAGTACAGGAAAATTCTTTGGCTTGATCACAAAGAGCTCCAAATCTTGAGTTTTGTGGACTGAGGATTCTGAGTCACTATACTTTGGCTTTTAGACTACATTAAAAGCACATGAACACTTTTAGTGTAACTTAACATGTAGTGAAGTTCACCTCCTAACAATACTTCACAGGATCCCTCCAAGAATGCCCAGTGCTGATGTAGCAACACTAGCAATAAGAGCTTATTGAGATGGCCGACTGAAGTGACACGGTGACACTGTTAATCGTTTGGTTTGTTCTGAAAAAAGTTTGTAAAGGACCATCCTCCTCCATTAGATTCAGGAGAGTCTTCATCTTTAGGAGGAATCAAAAATTGTCGGGAATTAATGGAGCATGGACTTCCAAATGAGACAATCTCACTGTTGCTGTCTATGGATCTAGGAGAGTCTGGAGACACTAAATTCCATGTATTTACATTGGCCTGAGGTCTGTAACCCACAGTTTTCTCTAAGTCCTCTTCTGCAGCTATATCTTCCATAGTAGAATTAATGGGGAGGTGCATCTGTGGTTTATAACCTGCTCCTCCTACAGGGTCATTTTCTTGTTCTTCTTCTGGTTTTGCTTGAGGCTGATACATCGACTGAACATCAATGTAAATGACTTGTGCAGTCCCTCCAGCTTCATCTGCTGCTGGGTTTGGTATTTCTTCCTCAATGATGGGTGGACAATACGACACAACCACATGGTTTTCAGGCTCTGCATCAGAGCGATCTTCAGGACGCTCAGCTATTGGGGAAATTATTTCTGTATCTTCTATTTTAGGAAATGCTGATCGAGTTTCGAGAACCTCAACATTATTTGGGGTACAAGGATTCATTTCCAATGTTTTAAGACCACTGCTTCCCTAGAAATAAATTGAAAATGGTGATTAAAATAGCACTAAATGCTACTGCAATGCTCCTCCTACAAACAGGGGCACCTTTTTCCCCAAATCTGCTTGTAAACAGGTGCTTCTACTACTCTGCATTTCACACTACAGAAGAGCCACTTTTTTCTTCCATATCAGTATTTTCCTTGTTATTAATATTTGTGGGAGAAAAAAGAGCATGGTATAATTTAAAATTAATAATTTTAGAAACTGGGATGTTTCAAAGTATACTATCTTCTCAACACTTTTTACTTAGAATGACATTTGCACGTTAAAAACTTTTCACAAAAGATTAAAAAAACAAGCCAGCACGTCAAAGATAAATGTAAGAAAATAAAAGATTACCTCACAGACACTCTTTTGAAACTGTAACGCTTTACAGTTTTCTGGATTTGGAATATCAGGGTAGAAGGTTTCTTTAATCCTTTAATAAAAAATTATTAAAGTAAATTTAATAGTTTTAAGATTATTAGATAATAAGTTAATAAATCATTAGGCTTATTTTGAAGTATTTATGAATCCGTTAATGAACATCTGAGATTCAAATGGAAGCTCTTTCGTGTGATCATTCACTAGAGCTATCTATACAACGCACTGAGAGGTTCCAATTTGAAAACCATAAAAAGGGCTGGGCGCAGTGGCTCACGCCTGTAATCCCAGTACTTTGGGAGGCTGAGGCGGGCAGATCACAAGGTCAGGAGATCGAGACCATCCTGGCTAACATGGTGAAACCTCGTCTCTACTAAAAATACAAAAAATTAGCTGGGTGTGGTGGCAGGCTCCTGTAGTCCCAGCTACTCAGGAGGCTGAGGCAGGAGAATGGCGTGAACCCGGGAGGCGGAGGTTGCAGTGAGCAGAGATCGCGCCACTGCACTCCAGCCTGGGTGACAGAGTGAGACTCCATCCCAAAAAAAAAAAAAAAAAAAAAAAAAAACCATAAACAGTAATTCCATTTCTAGAACTACCATACCCATGTATCTCATGAAAACAGAAAGCAAATAATTAAAATAGTGGTTGCGCCACCTACTCCAAAGGATCTGGACTATGGAAGAACAGCTGTGATCCCATGGCACTGCTTTACCGAGGTGGTTAAAAAGGTGGTCATAAAGGTGATAACTATGTGTCATAAGTACACCGCAGTCTGTGCTAAGAAAAAGGCTATTAATCTTGAACAAAAACTAAATCTCAAAAATGAGATTTGCCTTTACCGAGGTGGGTTACCGAGGTGGTCATAAAAGTGACAGCCATGTGTCATGAATACATTGCAGGCTGTGCTAAGAAAAAGGCTATTAATCTTGACTAAAAACTAAATGCAACCAAAATGAGATTTGCTCAGTGTTCTATCATGTTTTATATTTACAGCTACTAAAAGAAATGTATTACTTGAAATTCCTACAGGAAAAATAACTTTGTTAATGTGAGTTTGAAACACTGTAACTTCTAAACTCCCTTCTTACTTTGTCTTTTTTTTGAGACAGAGTCTTGCTCTATTGCTAGGCTGGGGTGCAGTGGCACAATCTTGGCTCACCGTAACCTCCAACTCCCTGGTTCAAGCGATTCTCCTGCCTCAGCCTCCTGAGTAGCTGGGATTACAGGCACGTGCCACCTCACCCAGCTACTTTTTTTTTTTTTTTTTCTTGAGGCGGAGTCTCGCTCTGTCGCCCGGACTGGAGTGCAGTGGCCAGATCTCAGCTCACTGCAAGCTCCGCCTCCCGGGTTTACGCCATTCTCCTGCCTCAGCCTCCCGAGTAGCTGGGACTACAGGCACCCGCCACCTCGCCCGACTAGTTTTGTATTTTTAGTAGAGACAGGGTTTCACCATGTTGGCCAGGATAGTCTTGATCTCCTGACCTCTTGATCCGCCTGCCTCGGCCTCCCAGAGTGCTGGGATTACAGGTGTGAGCCACTGCACCCGGCCTAATAGTTGTTTGTAAAATGTGACTTTTGATAATGAGAATATGGTTACCAAAATAGACTATTCTATAGTTCTACAACTATTACTATTTTGATTTATAAGCCGATTGCTAAAATACGTTCTCTTGTCATAAATGATGTCATTTTTAAGGCCGGTGAGGACTGGTCTAAGCATGAATGCAGCCACTGGCTCCATACCCAGCCAGGACAGCTCCTGCCAGGTAACCACACACATGGCCCTCTCTCCCATGGAGCCCCCACTGACTTCACCTCACCTCACGTCACTCATTGCTGCTTCACCAGGCACACAGCTCCTCTCACTTTCTCTGAAGATTTTAACTCTTTCCAATTTCAGGGCCCTCAAAGAAACAATTCACTGTCTGTAACATTCTCTTCCCTCTCCTTACCCTTTGGAACTCTCCCACAGACCGGCCGTGACCAGCAGTGGCCGACCAGCTCCCAGGACGTAGCCCCCTGCTGGTCTCCTCAGGGTACCTGGTTCAGTCTTCCTAGCACCCACTCACACTCTGCAAGCACACATTTGCTGGATGTCTATGGTTTACTGTCCCTCTTCCCACACTGTGCTCCAAGTCTATAAGAACCATGGCTTGTTTTGTGCACTACAATATTCCCTCCTTCACATGGAAGAGGTCATTCATATTTGTTGAATAAATGAGCAAATGATCAAAATGACAGGTCACGAGGGCAAGTGAGATCTTAATCATTAAATCATGTTTAATCTTGTAGATAGCTACTGCCGTATTTCAGCCTATAAATATTTTTTATAATAGTAACTGCTATGACTTTAAATTATTAGGAAAAACAGTAGAAAAAAATTTACACATTGACTCTATTAAGACCTTAAAATAATACGTCATGTTTAATATTAAATTCAACATTAATTCTAATTAAAACTTTTTTTTACTAACTTATTACAACAAAAAAGATATACTTAATACATAAACTAATCTTACAAATCTTATAATCATCCCCTTAAGAAGAAAAGAGCAAAAGTAAATGCAGAAACCATTACCATTCTCGTTTCCGATAACAAAGGATACTTGTCACCACTCCAACAATGACAGCCACTGCCACTGGGATGAGAATGGCAATAATTAATCCCACAGCTGAAATGAGAGTATTACAAATATTAAAATCACCATTTTTGGTGTGAAGTAGAGAATAGATTTATGTTAGAAGATATTTAGGTTGGTAGATTATTTAGGAAAAAAACAAAATTAACTGCTGCAGGGACACTGAAAAACTATTACAATCTAACCATCAGGTATTGTGATAATTTTTATGCAAATACTTAAACTCTTTCAAGTAGGGTTTCTCAATCTTGAAACTTTTGACATTTTAGGCCAGACAGATCTTCACTAGAGGATTGGGGGAGACAGTCCTGTACACTACTGGAAGTTTAACAGCGTCCGTGGCCTCTCACCGCTAAATACCAGTAGTATCCCCAGTTATGACAACGAAAATGATACCAGACAGTGCCAAGTATCTCGCAGGTGACAAAATCACCCTCCGTTGAGAATCACTGCTTTAGAGAACCATATCCTCATGGCTCTTTATTTAAGAGCTGTGTATGAACTCTCCAACTCAGGGGTAGAGGATAAGCCCATGATCCAAGTAAAGTTCTTTACTGCTGAAAGATAGTCAAGGCCATCACTGTTCTTGTCTCTCAAATTTATGAGTGTTGTGCTTTACAAAAAAATTTTTAAGAACATCTTCACTTTTCCCTAGATATGTGAGAAATCACAGAAAAGCTGGAGCAAAACATTTTTAAACACTGACCTTGTTAGATAAATTTAATATGACTTTAGACCTCTAGACTTCAGATGTATCCCAAATTCACTAATTTATTAGGTACTCATTTGGAAATAACTTCAAATAACTGACAAGAATAAACATAAAGTAATCTTATAGCTTTTTAACCCTTCCCTCCACCAGCCAAAAAATGCAACAAAATGTGAATGGTTTTTAGAAAGGGTGGGGAGGGGTTCCTACATAAACCAAGAATCACTAGGAACACTACGCATGCAGCAACCCAAAACTTACAATTTTCCTTTGTCACCACGTACATACTCTTCTCTGGGCCCACTCCACCATCTGTATAGGCTCGCAAGACCAGGTGGTAACTTGTTTTACCTTGAAGGTCAGCAATCCTCAGTGTCTTCTGGGATATGTCAGTAATATTCTTAACCTTTATGTCAGAACGACCTATTTTTAAAATGAAGTACGTTAGCACTAATCTCTAACCCATTTTAAATGCATGGTTACCTACACCTGTCTCACTAACTGCCCTTCTAAGTGGTTCTAGCTGCAGCCATCCCAGCCAAGGACTCTGGAGCTGCCACTACCTTGTTCAAACTCTACCCCCATGCCACTCAATAGCTGTATGATATGGGCCCGTTATTTAAACCACTCTCAACTGGAGTTTTTCTACTTATGAAATAGAGTATCATGACTTAAGCTGTGTAAAGTTTTCACACACATTCTCTAGCATAATGCCTGGCATATAGCAGGCAATCAACAAAAGTTCCCTTTCTGCTACTAAAAGCATGAAAACTACCACAACCAAAACCCACTTAGGCTGAGCCTTCCTATGAGTGAGAGTGAAAGATGGGATGAAGCAAACATGCAAATCAATAGAGATGACTCCAAACCACTTAGAAAAAGGATCAGTGTGATGGGAACTCTCAAATGAGACTAGTGAGAAATCCTTTGAGTTATAACTTCAAAAGGAAGAGTGAGGAATCATTTGAACTACTATTTTATTTTAAAAAATTTAACCAGAATAATGCAGGACAATAGGTTAAAAAATTAACTAGTACTAAATGGTTAATAACAAAAAGTGACAGTTCTCTACCAGCTCCTCCTCGCGCCCCCTACAACCATTATAAAAGTCATGTAATCAGTTTCTTTGGGTATTTACCTCCATATTCCAAAGTAGCAAACTTACAGAGATGTGACTTTTAACTACTAGACCTTATCTACACATACTTTATAAGGGCAGATAAAGATAGAGCTCTTTTACACTACCATCACCCTTTCCCCCACTACATCATTCGTATAGAAACATCAGAACATTTGATGAATTCAGGTTGGATTACTATGATTATATAAATATGAGTTACTGCTAAGACAAACTGCTTGGTGTGATGTTTCCTTTCTTGTTTTCCCATTGTTATAACTGCTTTTTCTCTCGTTTGCTTGATTTTCTATATACCAATCAGTAATTCTTCCCATATCCTCCAATGTACACTAAGATTTTCCACGTGGTCAAACACAACAAAATCCCAGCTCCACATCTTCTCTGTCCTCCCCTCCACCCATCCCCTGCCTTCTGCACTAGACTGGATGCCTCCTGGGCTGTGGCTCTCCTAGAGCTCCCTGCTCTCTCTCCCCTGTGGCTTCCTGGGTTGGCCTCACTTCATTTCCTCATTAGGATGCACTCTTCTAGTAGCTTCTTGAGAAAAGCAACATGGGGGAAGTAAATATTTGCAGCCTTGCATGTACAAAATGTCTGCATTTTAATCTCACTTTGGTTGACAGACTGGTGGAGTATTGAATTTTAGACCGAAAATAATTTTCATTCTGTATTTTGAAGAGACTTCTGTGGTACCTTCTAGTATCTGGAGTATTGCTGGGCTGTCTGTTGCCATTATTATTCCTGATTCCTTGCACATGACCTGCTTGTCTCTGATCATTTCTTTACACGTTAGCTGCTCGGAAAATTCATAATGACATACCTTGGCATAGATCTTTTTTCTATTTATTTTGCTGTGTATTTAATGAATTCTTTCACTCTATATACAGTAGTCCTCTGTTTTCCTCAGAGAATAACTGTAACAATATACTGCAATAAAAATTATGTAAATATGGTCTCTCTCTTTCTTAAAGTATCTTATTGTACTGAACTTATCTATTTTCAGACTGCGTTTCACCAGGGGTAACTGAAATGGCAGAAAGTGAAACCATGGAAAGTGAAACTGCAGAGAAGTGGATCTGCTTATAGTTAGACCCTTCAGTTCTAAGGAACTTTCTTCAATTGATCCCTCCATTCAGACCAGATTGATTCTCACCCCTTGGCCTCCAAGGCCTGGTCTGGCAGGTACTGGAGAAGTTCCTTCTCGACAATGCCTGACTGCCCACACAGATTTCACAATCCTCCACTCATTTAAGTCATTTGCCCCACTTCCACCCACAAATTTCTGAATCTTCTTTTTTGGGGTTGTTTTGCCTCTTCTGTTCTCTCCTTGTGGCTTTATTAGAGTTTGGGGTTTTTTCCCCTTCTTTATGCTAACTTTAGTGACCAATCTACCATGTCTCACTGGAAATCCAGATGGTAGAATTTTAACTGTTTCAAGTGTAAAATTTCCAAGCATGTGAGGCAAGTCACACTAGACTTGGGATGTTTGTGCAATTTGATATTTAGGATGTCCCTCATTCACCAGCAACCATGAAGGTTTAGGCAATGCAGAACCTGGGGACCAAAGGGGAGGCATACACTTCCTGCAGCTGCTCTGGGGAGTGGCTGAGACAATGCCCGGCCAGCACTGCCATGCCGTGGCGGAGTTCTCTACTTCTCAGACAGGTATTTTGTATTTGTAAATCTGAGAACTCTCTAAAGTCTTTGGATGTACACTTGTCAATTTCCAAGGATTGTCTGTACTTTTTAATAAATCCCCAATCAAGTCAATTAAGTTTTCCAGCTTATCAAGGACATGGCTAAGTAAAATGCTAATAGGCCAGTGGTTTTTGTCAAATTACAACTGAGAATCTGAAGCTAACTCTTTGGATTCCTGAGTTTTTCTCCTCCACTGTTATAAGTACAAGATTTCTTTTTGGAAGTAAACTTCATCAGATGCCTTGTTATGGATTATGTAAGGCTCTAATAAGAGATGGTTTCTGTCCTGTGAGGCTTATAATCAAAGGCTTCAGAATAAATGATTTAAATATTCCTGAAAGACTATGCATGTCAATTATTGCATTTTAAAATCTTAAAACTCTTATATTCATAGAATTACTGCCTTTGCATTTCTCTATCTTTCAGATAGTTTTGAAAACCAGTACTAAACTACTGAGCAGGACTCCTTTTTTTTTCTGTTGTGGTTAAAGAGAAACTTCTAAGAAACACTATCCTCGTGCTATCAATTTACTTACCTGATTCTAAAACCCTCATCTTTGATGTGTCTCTTTCTCCTTTTCCAAAGTAAAACAAATATCCTCTTAAAAAGCCTCTAAGTTCTTCCACAGGAATGTCTTCCCATTTTACTAATATCGAATCTGCAGAAGTATCCTCAACAGTAAAATTTGGTGCAACAGTGGGAGCTGTAAAAGGAAAAAGTCAATTGCTAAAGGGGAGTGTACGAATACAGAGTAATATAGTAATGTTTCCTGAGCTTTCTAGCCTCAAAAATAATTCAACTTGGAATTAAAACTTTATTTAATCATAAACTTGGAGAGAGATAATCACAAATGCCTTTTTTGTGAAGCTTACGTACTAATAACCATAGACAAAAATATTTTTTAGGAACAAAGGCAGAACTTAATATCACTTTCAGACAAAATATGTATCTAGGGAAGCGATCTATGCAAAATCTTTCTGAGGCTATTCAGACAGACTTTATTTGTATTTCCCATCTTTACTGATAGTCCTGAAGAAGTTAACAGTTTTTTAAACTTGTAAAAGTACTAATTACATATTTTTGATATCAAGTTCAGATTTAATTTTCTTGAGGATGAGAGTAAAATTGTAAATATAAACATTCAACAAATGATTTCAGAGTAAGCAGGCCCAGTGCAGTGGCTGATGCCTGTAATCCCAGCACTTTAGGAGGCTGAGGTGGGAGGATCGTTTGAGCCCAGGAATTTGAGATCAGCCTGGGCAACATAGTGAAACCTCATCTCCACACACACACACACAAACACACACACACACAAATTAGCTGAGCATGGTGGCATGCGCCTGCAGTCCCAGCTACCCAGGAGGCTGAGGTGGGAGGATCACCTGAGTCCAGGAGGTTGAGGCGGAAGTGAGCCATGATCTTGCCGCCACCGCACTCCAGCCTGGGTGACAGAGTAAGATCCTCTCTCAAAAAAAAAAAAGGGGGGGCGGGG